>NC_136485.1:13509160-13651660 GCF_053919585.1 Euprymna scolopes
CACGGGCTTGGAGTCTATATTCGAAACCACCTCCCCTTGACTAGAGGGTTAAAACTAGAATCGGACGATAAAGCCTTTATGTGCTTTAGATTTAAAATGCAACATAACATTAGTAATTTATATATTGTCTACCGCCCTCCTTCGACCCTGGATTATACCGTAATAAACAAAGCCTCTAACAGCATAGATACACCACTTTCCCTCAACACTAGCGCACAAGTGCATTTATTTGATGATTTCAATATCCACCACAGCAACTTGCTTAGGTTTTCTACTTACAAAGAGGCAGCTGGTAGCACAACATATATATTCTCTATATCTCATTCCCTATCACAGATGGTGACGTTTCCAACCCAGAGCAGCAAGAACAACACGCATCAATGCTAGATTTGTTTCTGACCGCGGTTTGCGATAATTGTGTTACGAATGCTCACAGTCCACTTGTGAAACCAGATCATGCAGTGATAACGGTGTAAATCGCCCTAAACTCAAGACCCAAGCCTGAAGATCCACTGGTCAAAACAACAGCATATTATAAACAGGCTTACTGGGCAGGCACCAGGGATGTCATCAGAGATGCCCCAAAACGAATTATCTTTTCACTTCCTGCTTAACAGTGCGCAAATGAGACCACTGAATGGTTCAAAACGGCAATTGAAGTACATGCTCTCGCGCGGAAATCTTATAGAAAAACCCAATTCTCCCCAATGATTTACTTATACCTTGCAGCTGCCATTGCGCAAAGGCAGCATGCATATCGCAGATTTAACCGACATAAGTCCAGTTCAAACAGACAGAAGTATATAGAAGTTAGAAGTAACGTTAAGAAAGAAATAGCGACAGCTAAGAGAGAATTTACTGAAACCACAAAAAATCGCATCGGAACACAGAAATTAGAAACCCGTGACTTCTGGAAAATTTACAACAGTGTATTAAATAATGGGCAATCAACAATTCCCCCACCATCCAACAACCATGAGGTTTTTTGCTGAGCTACCAAGAAGGCTTATCAGTCGGTTTGCCTCAAACTCCACACAGGAACCTGCTAACCCCCTCCTTGACGTTCCTTTGTGGACAGACACCACACTAGATGATCTGAAAATCACCCCTTCTAAGGTGCATGCTATCATAAAAAAAATCTTGACACTTCAAAAGCATGTGTACCTGATCTCCTCCCGGCTGTGATATAAATTAGTGTTTCGCCGAAGTAGCTCCAGTTCTCTTCAAACTTTATAACAAATGCCTTAATGAATCTTGCTTTCCTGCCTGTTGGAAAACTTCCACTGTTGTTCCAGTATTCAAGAACTCACCTGAAGTAACTGACCATGTAAATTATCGCCCCATAACTCTCCTCCCATTTTCGCCAAAATATGTGAGTCCATAATAAACCAAGCTCTATTCCATCACCTTACAGATGCTAAACTTCTGACCGACAAACGAGGGATTTAGGCAAGCCCGTTCCACAGCAGACATCCTAATTCTAATCTCTTAACGTATATACAATTCACTGGACAAAGCGGGAGACGGTAGAGCATTAGCTCTAGATATATCTAAGGCTTTTGGCAGGGTATGCCGTAAAGGTCTTCTCAGGAAAATCAGATTATAAGGTATCACTGGAAGAATACTTAGAAAAATCCAGACTGTCGGGTCCTGGATATGACCTAAAACTATATACAGTGGTAAGGCCCCAGGTTGCGGACTTTGGGGAGTGTTGAACCACTCTTTAATTACCATTGTTCCCAGGTCAACTCTGACCTGGAGTGGTAGTACCTGTATGGGTCCTAACAATGGGTTAAATAGAAACCGACTTGAAAACAAATATATTCCATTAAAATTTGTTTCTTCAAAATCTTTGGATTCGGCATTAAATAACCCGAAAAGGGTTGATATACCGTAAAACAAAAACAACCAAACCAAATCAGGTTGTCCTCGACGGTCGTTCATCTAAACAATATGATATAAATGTGGGAATGACTCAAGGGTCTATCCTTGGACCTATATTATTACTAATATTCATTAATGACCTCCCTGACAAAATTGTCTGTGAGACAAGTATACATGCTGATGACACCACGCTCTATAACATATACGACAGAAAAACAAATGAACACATATCTAAAGAAATGGCAAAAACACTAAAGGATGCCCTCTAATCTGTAGTGGAATGGGGACAAAACTGGAAGGTTACATTCAATCCTGCCAGGACTAAACTTGTTTCATTCAATAATTACAAGAAACCTTCTCTACCACCAATAGCAATGGCCAAAGACTCTTTATCTGAAAGTACATCTTTTAAACTCCTCGGGCTAATGTTTACAGGAAACATGAGTTGGAACAGATACAAAGAAAGCATTGCCAGGACCGCTGCGAAGAAAGTAGGTTCCCTCTACCGTGCTAGAAAGCTACAAACGTCTGCTGAAAGTATCCTGGACATCTATAAGGCCACCATTCGCCCATGTATGGAGTATTGTGGTCATATTTGGGCTGGTAGATCTGCTACTTGTCTCTCTCTCCTAAACAAGGTTCAAAAGAGAGTCGAAAATCTGATAGGTCCTGAACTGTCATCTAAGTTTCAACCTCTGTTCCATCGAGGAAATGTTGCATCCCTCTACCTGTTCTACAAGTATTTTAACAGTGAATGCTCCGATGAACTGCAAGCACTTGTACCCCCTCGACAAACCCGACAAGCAGCTAAATCCCACCCTTCATAGTAGAGATCCCTAGATATAAGGGAGCTTTCTACTCCAGTAGTGTATTCCCTAGAACCGCTAGACTTTGGAATTCCCTTCCGGTTCCTGCTTCCCCAACTGTAATGACATGCAGAAGTTCAAGTGTACCGTGAACCGACATCTTGCTGCTCAACTCCCCATATGGTACCCCTGTAGCTTATGTCCCTGATAGTAGCCCCCTACATCAAAGTTGTAAAGTGCCTTGTTTGGGGTGAAAATGTACAAAAAAGTATTTCACGTTATAAATACATCGTCTTTTATTCGCAACATTTTAAACGTTCTCTTCTGCTTCTTTTTCTTCTGATTCATCTTTTTCTTTTTCTTCTTCTTCTGTTTTTACTTCTTCTTATTCTTTTGCTTCTTCGGGCGTCAAGTTTGTGCTATCAGACATCGATGACCATGTTTTTTTTTATTTTACTATTCATTTAGTCTTTCTGATCATATCTATAGTCGTGTTCCGGTAAACCTTTTAAGATCGTCAGTAAAATTAGTTCGTAGTTTTTCTGTGCTTATTTTTCCGGCATATTTTTCCTAACATAAAGCTTTTTCGCAGGCCGTGAACCCGCATTAAATGGCCGAATAACGTTAACTATCTCGGCTTTACGGTATTGAGTTGTAATCTGCTGCACTTTGCCTTCCTCTCTGTCCATTAGTTTTTTTATCATCTTTACTTTTTCATGTAAGAAGGTGGAGTTCTGAGTTTAATTTTGCATTGTTTGCCTAAATACTTTAAATAAATATATTTTGTAAAAGGAGGCAGGATCCAAAGCACCCTTCTGTCCTACTCTTTAAATCTACAAACATACAAATGCATTGATTCTACATGTATATGTAACATATAATTAGAATCTAACTTGGGTTATGACGTGCATAGGGAGCGGATAGTTTTACTTAGATATAGCAAATAATTTATTTATACTGTTGATTTTAACAATCTTGCCATATCTTATGACATGTCTTTAATTCACAGTTTTTTTTTTAATTATTTTAACTTTAATTATTTTAAAATTAATTGTGGTCGCTGAAATATTTAAATATGTATGCCTACTTAAATAAGGTATTTAGTAAAATAACACATGTCTATGCTTTTATTTAGTTATAAGTAGCAAATTAATATATATATATATATATATATTTCTGTGGAAATATACTTTATTTCCTTAATGTATATAAATCCTTATTTAAGAAGCTCAATATAATTACAGATCAATATAATGAATGGATGACAAAAGTCTAAATTCCGAAGTTTATTATGTTCACCATCTTACATTTTTGTTCTTTTAATTCAGTTGACATTTACAATTCTTGATGAATTTATTGTTATAATTTCATATGATGAGTTATAGGCAAAATATGTTCACTGACTGATCTAATAATTTAGTGATTGATTTTGTGCTACAAAAGAGATATTTCAAGAATAGTAAATGTCAACTGAATTAAAGGAATTACATTTTTAAATGGTCAACATCATTAACTTTGGAAGATAGATTTTTCATTCATTATATATATACATATATATATATATATATATATATATATATATATATACATGGAATATAGATTTTTCATTCATTCATTCATTCATTATATATATATATATATATGTATATATTCATTCATTCATTATATATATATATATATATATATATATATATATAAACCGTAAACACTTTTTCTCTTTTAAAGTATTTTATTAGGAAGGTAACGTATCGCCGTTATTTCCCCTTAAATTAGAGCTATTATTTGAAATTATTAAGTGCAATACTTATGTTATTTTTTATTTCGTTTTATTTTTATTTAGTGTTTTCATAACGAGGATAAAAATACATTGCGTACAAGTATTGAGCATGCCCGATACTTTCACTTTTTCTATTTTACTCCCACTAGCCTCATTTACAATGAGTAATATTTTGCTACAAAGGAGACAAAAAATCTATACGAGTCCTGAGGTTATTTTTTTCCAAGCTCTCGCTTGAACAGTGTTGGAGGTAAACATTTTAACTACGTTGACATTATCCGTTTGATAGTCATCGATTAGCTACTAAGGAGGTTGGTCTGTCAGTATATCAAAGTGCGAGGGCTGTTGTATTCTGATTTGGTAAATAGGATCTAGAAGATGGGGTAACTTCTGGTGGGGCCTTCCGATGCAATATTAATTAGTAATGTTACAACTTTTCTTCTACATGGCTATCAAAATCACCAGTAGTTGCTTTTTTACATCTAGGCTCTGCTCTAATACTATGCTGACGTCGTCCATGTTTATCCATACTCTAAAATAACTAATCTCACGAGATTAAACTCAGAATTTAACTCCTAACGTAGACTCTTTCTACAGGGCCTCCTTCCCCAACAGTACAAGTAAGAATCCAATTACAGGAGACAAAACTGATATATTGTTCTTGTGAGGAACTGAATTACCAATGCAATCCTTTATATGCATACGGGCCAGATACGTCCTAAAATGGAGTACACTTTCTTGCCTTGACAGAGTTCAAAAGAGGCTGCAAAACCCAGTAGATGATGCTCTTTTTTCTTGCCTACAACTTTTTCCCCACAGAAGAGACGTTTCGATTCATTCTGCTGTATTGGTGTTTCATGGCAACTGCTAGTCTCAACTCCAATCTATTGTCTCCCCTTGCCAAAGTTTCGCAAAATTACTCGACTACTTACAACCACTATCAACAATTTCCCCGATTTCTATCTGTGCTTGGATCATTAAAGTTTATTAATTAGAATTGCTAGTCCGTGCAACACTGTACCACAGACCTGCTTCTCAACTGACTCCTGTATGGCAGCCTTCAAGTCAAATGTAACAAGTTTTTGTTAAGCCGTTTCCTTAAATAACCCAAATTCTAGCTTTACATCATATTTATGATTACTACACCACTGCCTTACATTCATAAACCCTCATCCTCGAGTGGTATTCGCGTTTTGATAAGTGGTGACTTCTTTGTCAAAAAATGTAAATATTTATTTAAACAAAATAAATTATAAATAAAATCGTTTTATGTATTTCAATTCAACAAAGTTGTCTCTAAAATTAAGTTTAAAGAACAGAATAGATTTGAGAGCGAACGTTTATTACTATTTAATATTATATTAAATTAAAGACTATTTCATTCATTGAAGACTATTTAATATTAAATTTCAGACTATTTTCCAAATCACTTAAATAATATTAGTACCATGTTTATATTTAAATATATGTGAATTAATTGGAGAAATGGAAAATTACTTAAATTTTCATTATTTTCCTCCAGAGAATGCACGTCTAACTTTCCGTCGGCATTTTTCGTTTTTCTACCTAAACAGTTGAAAAGTAAAAATAAAAATTGTCAATTTAGGGTAACTGGATTACTAAAGGGATTGCTCATTAAAAACCTTGTTTACGCTGGACAAGAAAACGACTTGATTGTAGGCAACTAAAAATAAGGCGAAGAGAAGAGAGTTCCACAGGCGTGCAGTTTAAACAAAAATGCTTTGTTTAAAGAATCTATGTTTAGGTTTAAGCACAGATAAAAAGTGGAGGGAATTATTGATAGTATTTTTAGCTTGGCGAGTGTTTTACGTGTTTTTCTGGTGTACCTTCTCAAACTTTGGGATGTTTCTGTCGAACTCGGGAATTTGGACGGGATTTAAAGCGAGAGCATTTATTTATTTAACTGGGGTAACATGCTTTTGTTCCGACTGCCATAACTGGATAGAGGCCCTCCAACTTTCAGGAGAATATCACTTTGTACAATTGATGTTTGCAAGTATTTTAACAACTCCAGCACGGGTCCTTACGGATTGGTTTTTGATACAGAAACATAGCCCAGGAATCTTTTCCCCCATTGCACTACATGATCAAAACCAGAAGAGAGAGAACCAGAAAGAACTTGGTCGTTTGCGACCTTTCAAGTGTTGCCACGACGGTAGTGTCGTCAGCCGTTAACCAAGGATGGAATACTGTTGCCATATCTGGGCAGGAGCTTCTAAAAACAGCCTATCCTACCTTAACAGAGTACAAAATGGACTTCGTTGCTTAGTGGGGGATGCCCTTTTCTCTACCCTGCAACCTCTCTCCCACAGAAGAGACGTTGCGAGCATGTCGTTGTTTTATCGTTATTTCCATGGCAGGTGCTCGTCTGAACTCCAATTTCTGCCCCCCCTCGCCAATCTTTCACGAAAAACACTCGTCTAGCTGAATCCACTGTGAAAATTCTCCCTCACTCTATATCTGTGCCTAAATCAAAACGCGGATTCCATGAACAAAGCTTCTTTCTTAGAACTACACGCCTGTGGAACTCTGTTCCGTCTGCCTGCTTCCCTCCGGACTACAACTTGGATGTCTTCAAGTAACAAATTCCTAATGAACCGCCCCTTAATCAAACACTTCATCAAATCTCCACACTAACCTAATGTACTTGCAATAACCCTTATCCCTGAGTGGCTTCCGGGCCTTGATAAGTGGTGATCACTGTGTAAAAAAAATCAAAAATGTGTACGAATGATCTAAGGATGTGATTTGGAATATCGTTGATGTAGATAAGAAAGACACTTGAGCCCAGAATGCACCTCTGAGGGAATTCAACATTAATACTGTAAACTTTTGATTTCCGCTCATCAACCACTACTTCTTATAATCCCATCAAGGAAAAATGATTAAATAATTGAGAAGACATTCCCAGCTATACTATAGCTCGGGATTTTGTGGAGTAGACCTTTATGCCATACCCTATTAAAAAACTTTGATATCTCAAGAGCAATTGCTCTAGAAAGAAGCCTCCGTAAAGAGAGAGTTTGTAATCCTCTGAGGATTTTTTTTACACAGTGGTCACCACTTATCAAGGCCTGGAAGCCACTCAGGGACAAGGGTTATTGCAAGTACATTACGTTAGTGTGGAGATGATGTCAGCTTCCATAAATATTATAGGATTTCAAAGTTTTATAAAGTTTACCAACTATTACCAGACATCCATTTAAAATACGCACGAATAAGCGACTTACTTCAACAGAAAAGTGTTTAGCTACAGATAGATGAATGCTATATTGTATTCGATAGAATTAATGAAGACCCTACGTTAGATCATGTCCTCATTCGCTATAAACAAAAACTAGATACCATAGTTGATTGTGATGCGAGTTCGTACGAAATAACGACTAGTATCTTACATAAAATCTCAGTAAAGAAAAGTCATTGAACACGCTTCAAGGTCTTTGCTCCCATCAAAAAGCACTACTCACACAGAGAAAAGAAGCTTATGTTATTATCTTTGTATTAAGAGAGTCTCATCGGTATTTACACGGGCGATTATTTACATAGCAAACCAGCCGTAAAAGTCTATTCACCATCTTTGTGTTGCACAAAGAACAACTTGTCTATAAAGCGATGATATTGCTGAAGTTAGGTACTAGTCTGCTGTTTACAATTTTAAGTTAATATACCTTTCCTCCAAGCAGATCGGACACGCTGACAGACTCGGAAGGTGTGTTCTAAGGCAGAGTGTATCTCTTAACCACTCAGTAATTGCTTACATACATGCAGATGATAAAATTAAGACCATGATGCACAATGCTATCAGAAAAATTTCGGTGACACTGCATTAAACTATGTGCGAACCAGCAATAGATAAATTGAATAGTACTATAATAATCTATATATCTATAAAAGAGAAATTGTATGTGTGTGTCTGTGTGTATACATTTCCCTACCAAATTACTCAGTCAAATTTAAGTCCACATATTCGAGATTTTACATAAGGGGTATTGCGGTCTGGAAAAATCTTTTTTAATAGGTTTAGGCGAGAAAACGTGCTGCCAGGGCGTCAAAATTCAAGGATTTTACTTGAAAAAGTTTGAGTCTTAACGCTTGAAATTTTAGATGAAGTTTACTTGGACATAGATCAAACTTTTTAATTTGAGTTCAGCCCAAACAAAAATGTTAAGGGGTCAAAATTGGGGTCAATTTTTTTTTTAAATTGACATTTCACCCAATTTCTTGTTCTGAACATTTGAAATATTACATAAAGTCTATTCAGAACCAGGGTAATTGGTTTTTCGCGTAATATTTGTCTACCAAGGGGTCTAACATCAGAAGAGTTGACCTTTGCGGTCTATAGCAAACTATTCCGCTAATTTTGGGTCTAAACATTTGGAATTTTACATAACGCGTATTTATACATGCAGCAAGCATTTAAATCCGTTTTGGGGCAAGAATTTGGTTGCCAAAGTTGAAATAGTTGACTTTTGCAGACTCTACCAAACTCCGCCGCCAATGTTGGGTCCAAACGCTGGAAATATTTGATGTAGAGTAACCTGGACATAGGGCAAACCTTTTTATATATATATATATATATATATATATATATATATATATATATATATATATACATATATACATTTATTAAATTACTAAAATTGTATATGTATATATATATATATATATATATATATATATATATATATATATATATTTATATTTATATACACATAAAGTTATGAATTGTACATAAAGCACGGGCAAGGCTGGGTTGAGATGCTAATAGCAAATAAATACCAGACAATACAGGATAGTTTTTCTTTGTGTACTGACGCCTTGGTAAACATGGGGAATGTCAGCCATACCAAAGGTTTAACAGGAAAAAGTAAAATGGAAGGCATTTATATGCGTCATCCAGAAAAAATAAACAAAATAAAAAGTCTGATGCGTAGTTACGTATGCTGGCCGCAGATGGATGAGAGCATCACAAACATAGTCGACTTAGCAAAGGGTTGTGCTTTGGCAGTAAAGTGACATACACTCCTAGGTAAGCAATAGCCACAACAAACCAAGCGTACTCTTTATAGAGTTTATATAGATTTCGCAGGACTACTGGAGATTGGTATTACTTAATTGTAGTGGACAGCTACACAGAATATCTAGAAGTTCGCAGATATCAGGCACGCATTTATTTTTGTTCACGGACTTCCAAATTAATCATATCACAAATCCTCAGCACCATCCTCGATTAAAATGACAGGCAGGAGGTTTCCTTGACATTTTAACACGGTAAGAAAAAAAAAACACGAGCAAAATCCCAAAATAGCAAAACAAATCAGTTTCACTAGATCTATAGGATAATACCTAACTTTAATATACTATGAGCAGTATTCTTAGTGGAAACTATGCTTCATACATTGTGGAAAAGCTGTTGCCAAAGTCAAAAGAGTGAAAGGAACTATTATTATACCTAAGACACCTGAAAACCAAGTTGAAAAACGTGTTGTACTAAACTTACTTAAACAACTTCTTTTTGAGTGGGGAACTAGATATGCAATCTATCAGAAACATGGTATATATCATTCAAAATGCAAATTTATACATGGTATACTGTCTGATGAGGACAACTATGCAACGCATAAAGAAAAATGCAATTGAGACTGTATGGCAGAACCAGCATCGAATCACCCGAATTAGCTTCGTTAATTGGGACAGAACAGGAACACCGCGTATCATGTTACGATCGTTTCAAAAATGAGTACCATTCAGTAACAGCTGAAAAAATTTTGGTGCCATGGTGACTTATACATTTACTCAAACTTGATTATTTCAATCTTATAAGGAAAACACCGAGCAAATGCTGACAAACTTTGTCTTTATAATCATTTCCTTTCACAAAAAATCATTTTCTACATAAATCCGTCGTCTGTGCCTTTCTGTACAAACTTTATAACAACAACAACAACAACAACAGTAACGTATACCAATATTTCGCTCATCTTCTTACTTAGTAGCCTGTAAACATGATCACAAATAGTAGTATCTTACGTCGAAGGGATGATGTGCCTATTTTAGTGTGAATATGTGGGTTTTTTTATTCAAGTTTATAGTAAAATATCCATGATTTCATATGCGCTAATATTTTTGTACTACACATCTATTGATTTGTTTTGTATTAGTCCTGATTTCTACCTTGTTCAGTTAGTAATTGGAGCAAAGCCCAGGATATACAATAGTACCATTATTAAACTAAAAGTTTCTTTAACAGTTTTGGCCTAAGCATAACAATAGAAAAAGAAAAAAATACCTAAAACTTCTTAGACGTCACTTTAAACCTAAAGGAAGGACCATACTGCCATTACCATAAACCAAACCTGTCACTAGACTATGTCCGCAGATCTTCCAATCACTCTAGATCCGTCATTAAAGCAATCTCTATATGAGTATCCAAAAGAATATCTTATCTCTTGCAAATTTTAACATATTAATGAATACTCCAACATTTATAACAACACATTAGCTATATCAGGATATAAAGATACAATTTAGTACGATAAGAATAATAGTAAAACCATCCTCACAACATGGGTAAACATAAATCCAAGCAAAAAAATAAGACAAAGTCGAGTCATAATAATAATATGCAAAATAATCCAAACAATAAGCACATAAAAATATTACCCCCCCAAAAAAAACGAATCAGAAGAAAGAACAATATTTTGTTCAATCCCCTATAAATATATAGTTTCAAAATTATTTCCCTAAAGAATTATTAAAAAATAGTAGAAAATCCATTCAAATACCCTCATAAAAACAGCACGATCCTAAATAAAAACTCTATCAAAATATCCTTTTCAATCATGCCTAATATAGCATAAACTATTATAAACATGAATAATAAGAGAATAAAATCAGCACAGCAAGTAATTAGCAGCACTCCAAGCCCGGCCTGCCAAACTGTAACTGCAACGACGTCATATACTCATGCACAGTAACAGAATTCCATCTAACATTACAGCTTATAACTTGACCGCCGAAGCCCAAAGAGCCAGTAATACTAACGATAATACGCATAACTCAATAAATAATAGCATACTCACCGAACAAATGCCCATGCAACCGATGGAATTAGACACAACTGAGCAACATATCGAACAACCTCGGGAACCTCTGAACTCACTTAATCCCTCCATAAACGAAAAAATCCTAAAACACCACAATAAATACCTAAAATATACACATAAATAGGATTATCGTTTTCCCAGAAAAACATCAGAACTTCAAACCACTTACAATCGTTCTCCATAGAGACCTCTAACACTAAAACAACCTATCCAACTTAGTTAGAAGAGTGAAAGAAAATAACAAAAACTTATCATTTATTTATACTTTTTATTACATTTTCACCCCAAACAAGGCATATTGCCACTTTGTTGTAGGGGGCTACTATCAGAGACATAAGCATCAGGGGTACTGTGTAGGAAGTTGAGCAGCAAGATGTCGGTTTACGTTGCTCTTTAATTTCTGTGTTTCAGTATATTTGGGGAAGCAGGGACCCGGAAGGGAACTCCAAAGTCTAGCTGTTCTGGGGAAGAAACTGCTGGAGTAGAAGACTCTCTTGCATCTAGGGGTCTTTACTGTGAAGGGGTGGGATTTAGCTGCTTCTCCGGTATTCGCGGGGGCATTTACGTCGGGGAGGCACAAGTGATTGCAGTTCGTCAGAGCATTCGCCGTTAAAGTACTTGTATAATAGCCATAGGGGTGCAACAATTCGTCGATGTGACAGAAGCTGAAGTTTAGCAGATAGTTCAGGACCTATCAGATTGGCGACTCTCTTTTGAGCCTTGTCTAGGAGCGAGAGACTAGTGGCAGATGCACCCGCCCAAATATGATAACAATACTCCATACATGGGCGAATGGTGGCCTTATAGAAATATAGGATATTTTCAGGCGTTAATAGCTTTCTAGCACGGTAGAGAGAACCCACCTTCTTCGCAGCGGTCCTGGCAATGTTCTCAATGTAACTGTTGCAACTCACGTTTCCTGTGAACGTTAGGCCGAGGAGTTTAAAAGATGTACTTTCAGATAAAGAGTCATTGGCCAATGCTATTGGCGATAGGGAAGGTGTCTTGTAATTATTTAAGGAAAAAAGTTTTGTCTTGGTAGCATTGGAGGTGACCATCCATTTTTGTCCCCATTCCATTACGGATCGGAGGGCATCCTCTAGAGTTTCTCCCATTTCTTTAGATAAGTGTTCATTTGTTTTCCTGTCGTTTCTGTTATAGAGCGGGGTGTCGTAAGCATACATACCCATCTCACAGACAATTTTGTCAGGTAGGTCATTTGTGAATATTAGGAATAACAGAGGTCCAAGGATAGACCCCTGCGGCATTCCCGCATTTATATCATATAGGTTAGATGTACGCTCGTCAAGGACAACCTGGATTTTTCTCTTATCTAAGAAGGATTTAATTATGTTATGTATTCTTCCAGTGATGCCGTATGATCTGATTTTCCTGAGAAGACCTTCATGCCATACCCTGTCAAAAGCCTTAGATATATCTAGAGCTACCACTCTACCCTCCCCCGCTTTGTCCAGTGACTGGTATATACGTTCTGAGATTACAGGTATTATGTCTGCTGTGGAACGGGCTTGCCTAAATCCATATTGTTGGTCAGTCAGAAATTTAGTATCTGTAAGCTGATGGACTAGAGCTTGTCTCAAATATTTTGGCGAAAAGTGGGAGGAGGTTAATGGGGCTATAATTTACTGGGTCAGTTCTTTCGCCAGAATTCTTGAAAACCGGCACTACAGAAGCAGTTTTCCAGTAGGCAGAAAAGCAAGAGTTATTAAGTCATTTGCAGTAAAGTTTTAAGAGAACTGGAGCTACTTCAGCGGCGCACTTTTTTAATAGTACAGCCAGGATGAGATCAGGTCCACATGCTTTTGAAGTGTCAAGCTTTCTTTCTGCACCTGGGTAGGGGTGATTTACAGATTGTCTAGTGCGGCGTCTGTCTGCAAAGGAAAGTCAGGGAGGGGGTTGTTAGCAGAGTCCAGTGTGGAGTTGGAGGCAAACCGTCTGGCAAGCATGTTAACCTTCTCAGTTGCTGAGCAAACAACCTCATGATTTTTGGATAGTGGGGGAATTGTTGATTGCCCATTATTTACTACACTGTTGTAGATTTTCCAGAAGTCTTGGGCTCCTAATTTCTGTGCTTTGGTGCGTTTTTTGAGTAATTTGCTATAAAGTTTCTCTTAGCTGTCGCTATTTTTTCTTACAGTTATTTCTGGCTTCTATGTACTTCTGTCTGTTGAAGCGAACCGTTGAGGAGAGTGGGGTTATCTATAGAATTTGCGTGTGGGAACATGTGCTTCAATTGCTGCTTTGAACCATTCAGTGGTCTCATTTGCGCAATGTTCAGCGGGAAGTGAAAAGATATTTTGTCATGAAGCATCCCTGATGAGGTTCCTGATGGCTTCCCAGTCAGCCGTTTTATATTATCTCGTTGTTTTGACCAACGGCTCTTCAGTTTCGGCTCTAGAGTTTAGGGTGATTTCAACCATTACCACTACATGGTAAGCGTTCCCAAGAGGGGTGTGGGCATTCGTTACAAATTCATCGGGAACTGGTCAGAAACAGATCTAGAAGTTATAAATGTTGTTCTTGCTGGTTTGAGAAACGGGTTGGAAACGTAACCATTTGTGATAGGGAATGAGATATAGAGAAGTTACATGTTGTGGTACCAGCTGCGTCTGTGTGAGTATAAATTCCAAGGCAGTTTCTGTGGTGGGCATTGAAGTCAATAAATACATGCACTTGTACGCTAGTGTCGAGGGAAAGTGCTGTATCTATGCTGTCAGAGACTGTTTATTAGGGTACAGTCCTGGGTCGAGAGAGAGCGGTAGAGAAAATAAAAGTAGCTTATGTTATGTTGCATGTTAATCTAAAGCACATAAAGGCTTGACCGCCAGATTCTAGTTTTGTTTCTCTAGTTAAGGGCAAGGTGTTTCGAATATAGACTCCAATCTGTCAGAGTACTTACAGCAGCGTGGGAGATATCCGGTTAAATTGGTTACAGTGGAGAGAAGAGTGTAGGTTAGTCTAACTTAGTGCTAAGATATCTGGGTTATTTGTCAGGATAAATGATTAAACATCATTTAAATTAGTTCTAAGCCCACGGATGTTCGTAAATGCAAACCTCAAGGGGAAGGAAGTTTGTTTTTGTTTGACTTTTGGCCTAGTTTTAGTGTAATTTTTTAATGTACTGTCATTTTTATTTTTAAGAGTTTCAGTTTAAGTAATGGATGCTTAGCAAATGGTTATGCAGAATAACAGACATGCAACACCGGCAGATCATCAGCTGTCCCTCCATCTACTAGGGTGTTGGCTTCAGGTTACCCCACCGGGGATGATTGCAGGGTCCCTTTCCATGCGAGACATGACACTACGAACATCCTGATATCATACAACTTTTGAAGAAGCAGCCGCTTTAAGCGCTCCTAAAGAGTTAGGGAACCTGTACTCCCAGTCGAGAACAGCAGCCAAAAACTGTCTATCTTGTACACTCAACCCATCAGATGATGGTCAACCCAATCTGTTTGCACTGGCATTAAGGTATTCAAGCACTGTGAAGTGCCCAGTCTAAGTGTTGGGATGTGTCGGGAGTGTGGAAAAACGGCGTTCATTGCTCTAGTCAGGAAACAAGATCGACCACCGAGTGTTTCTGTCGACTCCCAGTGGTTCGACCTCTAAGCCTGGCTAATCGACAAGGAATAACTATGGAAGCCGGGCGATAGACAGTACCTATATACACTCTAAGCAGTTTAGGTTTGCAGACCGGTAATTTGTTTGAGTCACCAGCTCTAGGAAGGTTGTCATCCAATGTTTAGCTTCAAAGTTTCATCTGCTAGACGGATGACCTGGGAAGATCTACGGGTCCATCAGTACCGAGAGGGTTTGCCCCGCGCCTGGGTCCTAATCCAGGTATATCTGCGACCAAGCGAGGGTGGTTAGTGTCTTTACTGGGTTAGTTTATAAAGGTTATATATCTACTGAGAGATTATACTCCTCACCGTGATTACGGGACATTGCTATTTCATTATTTGTTACTGGAGGAGGGGGTGAGTAAGAGTTCATGCAGTGGAAGCAGCTATATTTGCAAACAGGTCTGTTGGAAGGAGTTAATATGGCTTAATGTTTTTTTTTCCTTTAAATTTATAATTGAGAAAATAAATAAATAAATAAAAAATAAAAGTAAAATAATTTTTTTCCTTTTATTTTTATATTGGCTTAGGAATAGGATAATGCGTTACAGAATAGCTTGATATTACGAATTAACTAAAAATTGTTGTACAAGCTGTGGATATTTTAGATAGCAGAAGGGTTATGTATATTCAATAGATACAAGTAACGTCATTTTTGATAAGTATTATACAGTACAGGTGGATGTAAATTATACGCTATGGCATCTACATTATGTATAATACAGAAAATAGATATGTGGGGATATTTCCAGTAGATGCGAATGTATGGGATTTTTGGGTGTTAAGTAGGTTTACATTTCTAGTAAGGATATCTTCAGCTTTCATTTATAAATCAGGAAATTGTATTTTGCGTTACAGAGTATCGGTTCAATTTTTGTATTTAACATTGTTAGGCAAAGGAAGAGACAGCTATTGCTATGTAATATAGATAGATGTGAATCTAAGTACAGACCGTAATTAGTAAGTATCTACCTGGTTAAGTACAAACTAGCGCATGCCTTAGGGGTAGAAATGAATGGATGTTCAGTGATCATGATTTCCAATAGGTCAGCATGCGAAGGTAAAGGGCTGAAACTGAGGACCCCCATCCAAGCCGTGTGTAATGTATGCGTGTTAGTGGCAGCTTGGGGAGTAGGGCAGATCGTTAGTTTTCATGCTAAACTTCTGGCCGACCAACAATATGGATTTCGACAAGCCTGTTCCACGGCAGACATCCTCACTGTAATCTCTGAACGCATATACCATTCACTGGACAAAGCGGGAGAGGGCAGAGTGGTAACTCTAGATATATCTAAGGCTTTTGACAGGGTATGGCATGAGAGTCTCCTCAGAAAGATTAGATCTTACGGTATCACTGGTAGAATACTTAACATAATTAAATCCTTCTTAGATAAGAGAAAAATCCAGATTGTCCTCGACGGTCGTACATCTAAACAATATGATATAAATGCGGGAGTGCCCCAGGGATCTATCCTTGGAGCTCTGCTGTTCCTGATATTCATTAATGACCTCCCCGACAAAATTGCCTCTGAGATGGGTATATATGCTGATGACACCACACTCTATAGCAGGCACGACAGGAAAACAAATGAACATATATCTAAAGTAATGGCAGAAACACTAGAGGATGACCTCCAATCAGTAGTGGAATGGGGACAAAAATGGATGGTCACGTTCAATGCCGCCAAGACTAAACTGGTTTCATTCAATAATTACAAGAAACCTTCTCTACCACCTATAGCAATGGCCAACGACTCTTTATCTGAGAGTACGTCTCTCAAGCTCCTTGGCCTAACGTTCACAGGAAACGTGAGTTGCAACAATTACATCGAGGGCATTGCCAGGGCCGCTGCGAGGAAGGTGGGCTCTCTCTACCGTGCTAGAAAACTTCTAACACCCGAAAGTATCCTGTACCTCTATAAGGCCACTATTCGCCCATGTATGGAGTATTGCTGTCATATTTGGGCTGGTGCATCGGCTACTAGTCTCTCGCTCCTTGACAGGGTTCAAAAGAGAGTCGCAAATCTGATAGGCCCTAAACTGGCATCTAAGCTTCAGCTTCTGTCCCATCGTCGAAACGTTGCATCCCTCTGCCTGTTCTACAAGTATTATAGTTGTGAATGCTCTGAAGAACTGCAAGCACTTGTGCCCCCACGACGTGAACACCATCGACAGACCCGACAAGCTGCAAAATCCCACCCCCACACTGTAGAGATCCCTAGATGTAAAAGATCTTTCTACTCCAGTAGTTTCTTCCCCAGAACTGCTAGACTTTGGAATTCCATTCCAGGTCACTGCTTCCCCAACTGTACTGACATGCATAAGTTCAAGTGCAACGTGAACCAACATCTCGCTGCCCTAACTCCTACATAGTACCCCAGTAGATGTTTCCCCTGATAGTAGCCCCCTATACCAAAGTGGCAATGTGCCTTGTTTGGGGTGAAAATGTAATAAAAAAAGGGTTCAACTTACAGAATAGGGTATAATTAATTATCAGAAATTTGAGTGTCAAGTTTAGTTAGAAGAAGAAATTTTTTTTTTAAATTTAATTTAACATGCAAATCGGATATAGGCAGTCGTCTTGGAGGTAAAGTATATATATTGGATATGCATAGAACCCAACAGGGGTTTGTACCGTAATAAGAGAAAAAACTATTAGTGTATGGGTCGTCGAGATTCATAGTAAAATACAGTCAGTTTGCTACGGCTCAATAAAAAGTCCTGGCGACGTAGTTATGGCCACTGCGTTTTACATATTACAAATATAATTGAAAGTAAAACAATTTGATATAGCGTGCGAGTTGATATAGCTAGCAGGGAAGCAACATGTCAATACAATCGAGCGTATAGTAATAGATATAAAATATACTACTGACATAACGCCCTAGCTTTCTATATAGGAGAAAATAATTCCTGGTTTGTGGAACATTCTGGAATTTTGCCTAGCCTTTTTTATCGCTAGTTTACTTGAATATGGCATGGATGCGCAGTTTTTTTGCCCCTTTCAAGCCGGGGGGTGATAATTTTCATCTTAGATTGCAAGACAAAAATAAAAAATATACATAACTAAAACAAATAGAAAAACAAAATTAAAAACAAGGAACCATTGTACATTTGTTAGGAGTTAAGATGAGTTTTTAAGAAAAAAAAATAGTATTTAGCTTGTTCTGGTTTGCTTGGTCAAATAGCAATATGGAAATGTATTTTAGAGGAGCAAGAGGATTTCTATATTCCGGTAATTTTGTGCACATGCTCCTAGCTATATTTATAGAAGGGTCGGTACGTTCATTTGTAAATGTTATTTTTATTTTTATTTTTTCTGTTGTGTAGTTAAAGTCCTAGCTTCCTATATAGGAGAAAATAATTCCTGGCTTGTGGATCATTCTGGAATTTTGCCTTGCCTTTTTTATCGCTAGTTTACTTTAATATAGCATGGGTGCGCAGGTTTTTTGCTCCTTTCAATTTTCATCTTTGCAAGACAAAAGCTAGAGCGATAGCATTTGATTTATAACAATGTATGATATGCCCTTCCATAAAAACATTTAATCCTATTATATTTCTAGAAGAAAATTGATATAATCCGATCAGTTAGACCTTTATCATTCCTGAGGAGCTCACTCGTGAAATTGACGCGAGATTGATTCATTTGTTAATAACACGGCGCCTTAAAATACAGACGAAAAAAAAAATGGGTGTACACATATCCAAGAAAATGGCAGAAACCCAAGTAAACGACTTTTTGTTAGGTGTTGAATGGAAGCTTGAATGGTTGGTACGATTAATTTCTATAGCAGATAAGCGCCGTTCTTTTAACAATTACAAATTACTTTACAAAACCGCCGATCTTCCTGATAAATAACACCTACCCGAGAACATATCGGCTTAACAGTGAAAGGCAAAATGAATTAGGAGAAATACGTTGAGTACATTATCAACCTGGTTAAACAAAAAGGCTGCCCCCTTATACCATGGTGGAAAACTACTCACACAAGAGAGTATTCACACATTTTTTAAAGCATATTTTTTGCTTCATGCACTGATGCATCTACAATTAGTCATTCACTTTTTGACAGGATCCGAAATCGTTTCAAATCTAATAGCTTCACGAAGTTCAATCAACCTTCAACCTTTGTTATATCGACGTTACGTCACATCCCTGTACCAGTTTTACAAGTTTACAAGTATTTTAATTGAATGCGTGTACACGATGTATGCGCTTGCGTCTAACACGGCTTACCTCATCATTATAGAATCCCTAGATGCAAAAAAGAGTTTTACTTTAATAGTTTCCCTCCGCGAGCTGCAAGACATAGTTATTTCTATCATATTTTCTACTTCCTGACTGTACATAACTGCACAAGATTTAATATAATGTGAACAAACATCTTTCTATTTTATTCGCAAGAGGGTGTTAGACAATATCTCAAATAACAACGCCGTGCGTTCCAAGTGACAATATGCAATGTTTAGGGTTAAAAAGGGCAGTAAATAGTCTGATTTAGTTCGAATAAAAACCTAGTTATTACTACTACTCGCAATGTTGTTCTTCCAATAATTTTTACGCGGTGTTCCCGAGATAAATTTTAATTACAACAATAACCGTTTAAAGCTATACATAATTTAGATACAGATGTATGAAATATGCAAAGCAAACTTCCCCAATGCAAGAAAAAGGAAAAAGGATTTTTAACTGTGTTAAAAAAAACAAAAAAAAACTGATTAATGACATTATGTGTGCTTCTTCAATCCTCCACTCTTATTTAATGAATATAAATAGTTGTACATATCCGGCATTGCTAGGTAAAATAATATTACGTTGCTAAGGGCTTAGACTCTATATCCTAACTGTTACGATTTAAACTAATGTTTATTATAATGATAAATAAAAATAAACCCAATTAATATAAATTAACTCCAAAATAAAGTTACTTAAATAGATTATATTACTAATTGCCATTAAAACTTTAGAGCTAATTAATGAAACAGATTTTTTTTACACGGTGGTAACCACTTATCAAGGCCCGGAAGCCACTCAGGGTAAGGGTTATTGCAAGTACAGTACGTTAGTGTGGAGATTTAATGAAGTGTTTACTTAAGGGGGCGGTTCATTATGAATTTGTTAACGTTGGACTTGAAGACATCCAGGTTGTAGTCAGGTGGGAAGCAGGCAGACGGAACAGAGTTCTACAGGCATAAAGTTCTAAGAAAGAAGCTGTATTTAACATTTACAACTTGCATGCAAATATAATAGAAGCAGTATTGCGTTTCTAGCTACCTAAAATCAAATGTCGTTCTTTAACATGGTACACAATCAAGTAATTATTTTTGTATGTTATAGGTTAAGATAGTTAACTTATATTTGAATATATTAATTGGGTAATTGTGAGGCTGACAGCATCAATATTGAAGTTATTTAATGTAATATGCAAATGATATAACCTCTTGAATGGTGAATACTTCTGAATAAATAGTGTATATAAAAATCATGCAGGACTAAAATTATATTTGAGTTCGTTTTCAGTATTAAAAAATGTTTTTAAAACTTTTTGTAAATATTAAGCAAATTATGAACAAAGAAAGAAACAAAAAAAACAAAACATGAATACGAAATTTTTTTAGTAGATAATATGAAAAGAAAGAGTATATGCATGTTCATATTTATAGTAAAAATATTTTTTATATAAATAGGAAACGTGACTCTCTCTATGTGTCCGATTGTCACCTATTTTCTCTTTATATATATATATATATATATATATATATATATATATATATATATATATATATATATATTAAAAATAATTTTATGTAATATCTGTATTATTAGGAAACGCGCCTCTGTCTATATAACCGACTATCTACTTTTACCATATATATATATATATATATATATATATATATATATATATATATATATATATATATATATATATATATATATATGATAAATTTTTTTTTTGGAAAAAGAATTCCAGCAGAGTGCCCAATTAAAAGAAAAATCCAAATTTTAAGAGCGTATTTATATTTTGTGTACAGAAAGTTGTTAGTTGAGACAGATCATTGGTACCGTCGGTTTCAAGCCCGATAATAAGGCCCGTTTAAGGTATCCTTATCAAGCTCTCTTCAGCCAATAAGAGACGAATATTTGCTGAAGAGAGCTTGATAAGGATACCTTAAACGGGCCTTATTATCGGGCTTGAAACCGACGGTACCAATGATCTGTCTCAACTAACAACTTTCTGTACACAATATATATATATAGATATATACATATATATATGTGTGTGTGTGTGTGTGTGTGTGTGTGTGTGTGTGTGTGTGTGTGTTGAGTAAAATGATTAATAATTTTTAGGTTTCGGTCTAAGCTCGAGTATTTTCTTATAAGAAGTGAACTGTTTAGAAAAAAATATATAAAAAATCCGGTTCAAAAGGAAGAGCAAACAAAATCAATAAATTGTGCGCTCGTTTCGGAAACGATTTTTTTATTGAGATAGACGATACGTCTTGAACAATAATTTTATCATTTGGTTTTATAAAACAGTCTCCTCATCAGCAAAAAAAGTGTGTACGATTTAAAGACACACAAACACCAAACTAGTATTTTTGTAAGTAATGCAGATACATCTGGAAAATATTTAAAATATAAAGAAAAACAGTTACTTATTTTCATGTATTAAAATAAAATAAAAATAAAATCGGGTGGAAAAGTAAAGTTAAGAGGGGACATCTGTATTATATTATATATCTACATTACAACGAGCACTGTTTTCTTTTGATTGCATGAATACTTTAAAATAAACCCCGCTCTTTAAACTGTTGTTCTAATTTCCTCAATATATATATATATATATATATATATATATACATATATATGCCATTCTCTCAGTATCCAAGTCGGCCACTTAAAACTAAGACTTACTAAGTTAAACCCAATGTATTTAACATTTACAACTTGCATGTAAATATAATAGAAGCATTATTGCGTTTCTAGCTACCTAAAACTCAAATGCCGTTCTTTAACATGGTACACAATCAAGTAATTCTTTTTGTATGTTATAGATTAAGATAGTTAACTTATATTTGAATATATTATTGGGTAATTGTAAGGTTGACAGCATCAATATTGCAGTTATTGTCTCATGAAAATGGTGTCGTCTGTAATATCTCTGACACACTAAAACAGGGAAGGCCGGATAACCCTGATAGTTCATGGGTAAATATGTGTGATATTGTGTTTCCATAAAAATTACCGGGAAAGACGATGGAAGTGTTCTTGTTTTACTAACTACAGCTTTAGATGACTTGTCAGGTTATGTATATAAAGTTGCCATTATACCCCTTAAAGCTTACCGCATACGTTGTGTTTATACACTTTCATTTCTGGAAGAATATAGAGAAAAACGTACGAGTTTAAAAGTAGAGTGGAAGAACTTTAATACTCTAAATTATTCTCATGATGATAAACTTTATATACCGATATAAGTAAGAATATGTGTGCGATGGCACTTTTCAACCTATATATTAAATGGATGTTTTAGCTACAGACTTAAATGTTTTCATCGGGTTTCATCAGAAATTTTTTTTTATTATTTACAAAGGCATCACCACATTATCAAGGCCCAGAGGCCACTCAAGGATAAGGGTTAAAGAGTGTACAGTAGAAATTGGTCAATATAGTAATCATTAGTAATGAAAATTTGGTAAATTTAATAACTTATATGGAACGGCTCATCAAGAACTTATTTACTTTAGACTTGAACACAACCATGTTGTAGTCAGCCGGAAAGCAGGAAAACGGAAGACAATTCCACAGGCGTGCAGTTCTAAGAAAGAAGCTTTGTTCATGGAATCTACGTTTAGGTTTAGGCACAGATAAAGAGTGGGGGAAATTATTGATAGTGTTTACAGCTAGACGAGTGTTTCTTGTGAAAGTTTGGCGAGGTGGGACCATAGATTGAAGCTCAGTTGAACACTTTCCATGAAAATAACGGTACATCAGAGACAAACTCGCAACATCTCTTCTGTGAGATAGAGGTTGCAAGGAAGAGAAAAGGACATCTCCTACGAGGCTACGAAGTCTATTTTGAACTCTATCAAAAATGTGTCTAAGATCTTAAAACTGAAAATATATTTCTTGTGGCAGGGGTATATATATATATATATATATATATATATAGAGAGAGAGAGAGAGAGAGAGAGAGAGAGAGAGAGAGAGAGAGGGAGAGAGAGAGAGAGGGAGAGAGAGACTTATGACGACATTGAAAATAGCCTCAATTCTCCTCGTAAAGTACATGTCACTCACCTCTAAACTATTCATTAGAAAATTAATTTTTGTTTAACCATTGACAGCGCTTTGCATTTTACTTTACGGGCGAGGGGTAACAAATAATGTTTAGTCATTCATGCTATGTTCAATTTTCTATTATTCCACTAACCATTTTATCTAATGAAATCAACTCATTGCGTGGTTACTAGTGATAATATTATTATTATTGGCTCACCTGGACCTTTCACACGAGTCAGCAAACGATCTGATTGGAGACCTGTGGTGTTCTCTGAAAGCTGAGTGACAATAAGTCTCCCCAGACGCCCGGCTCTCTTCTCCTCCTTCGATAGCATTTGCAAATAAATTTGCATCATCGCAACAGCCCCTTACCATTGATTTCTCGCTGGCAGTGAGCATTGGTTTATACTGGAATTTTAGTGGCAATAAGCCTCCGCAAGATCCCAGTTCTCTTCGCACTTGTCCAGCGGAGGTCTGGCCAGTGCTCCCTCCTCGGTCTTTCCATCCTCCTTGACCCTTCTCGGCTCTTTGTTATCACTTTTTTTGGGGGGGACGGTGGTGAAACAATGGAGAGATGCATGATGGGGGGGGGTAGAACATGTAGATCTGCAGTTTCGGTGTTCTTCATTCCCTGTAACGCTTCTTCGTTATATTGTCTTGTGTTATTCTCCGCAGTCCAGGGTTTTCCTTAATATTTCAGCCGTTTTCATTATCGTTAGGCGTTGTATTTTTGCAGCTATTCTTCTGATTCCAATTTCTGCCATTCTTTTTTCAAGTTTTTTTGGGATTGTTTCTAGTGCTCCTACTATTATCGGTACTATTTTGATTTTCTTCATCATCCAAATCCCTTTTAACTCTCTGGCTAGCTCTGTGTATTTGCCTCGTTTCTCTTTTTATTTCATACTCACCCTGTGGTCGGGTTATCATGATCATCATCATCATTATTATTATTATTATTATTATTATTGTTGCTGTTGTTGTTGTTTTTTTTTGTTTTTTTTTTGTAGCCTCAAGTTTTGAGATGTTATTAGTATTTTCTCTGAACAGCAATTGAATTCAGTTGATTTTAGACTTCCAATCTGTATTTTTCGCTGTTACTAATAGGCAAGACTTTTGCGAAATTAGAAAATAAATGCCTCGCATATCCGATTAAGCTATTCATGGTAGCTTTTCCTTAGGGTTCCAAGCATTTGTATCCCAATGGAAATTACTTCATCTTCCTTAATATTCTCATAGTGTAACTAATTCCAATGTTATATCTTGATATTTATTTTTTCATGTTGTTTTCCTTGCACACTGTCATCGAAAATGCAGAATGTTTCAATGATTGAGAAAGTTCTCTTGTTTTAGTTTTAAAAATGATGTCGGCTTTGTAATGTTCAAGGACGTTAGTTTACATGCGCATGTCTAAAAGAAGTGTGACATTGTCGTTTTCTTCTATTACTTCTGGTTTATGCACATACCTAATCACATTGTCATCTAATTAATAGCGCTTATTGCAGTGTACCCTCTGAGTGAATTGTTGTGTCTCCATTTCTTATATTGGTATTTAGCTGAAAAACTGTAGTTTTATATACTATGCGCTTCTGTTTCGTCCCTTTTATTGCACAATGTTAACATTCCGCACTTTTGTCGATGGCTTTATTAGAAGTTCAATAAAATGTGAGTTGACGGGTTACTTCGTTTTATCACAAGAATAGCATATTTGATGATGACAAACTTCATGCTCATGTCATTATTAAACAATCTGATCTTTTTATTAGAGTATGAAACATGATAGTATGCAAGAAGGAAAATTCCTGCCTGATTGTACATTTTGCCGTTCTAGCAGACCAGAAATTGAACATGAAAACACGGAGAAGCAGAGCAAATACACGGAATAATCCAGAGTTTAACACACTGAATACTGTCGTATTCACCGGTACATAAATGTAGTCTTAAGTGGTTTCGATTTCGGAACACTCATGAAAGTTCAAGTACGTTATATTGCTCGGTTCCACAATAATGGACATGATGCGATACTTCTGTATTTCCGACCATAACAGTGAATAGCGGGTAAAACACACAAATTAAAATAAAAGAAAAGAATTAAAAATTGAACAAGTCAAGTTTCTAGGATAACGTGTTCTGCGGGCCGTAGTTCACGGCGCTGGGTTAGGCAGCACTCTACTGGTTGTTGTCTCCTGAAAGAAATTACTCCAATTAGTATCATTCGTTCGTGTGTTAGTCACAAATTTCGCACGCAAGAAATAGTTGACTTCAAACGTTAGTCTTCGCTTTTTGTTTATAAAAGTAATTATATAATAAATTCTGTATACAAATAAATGTTATTTTTACAGTTATGCGACAAAAACATATACAATCTTCTTTTTGTTTTCAACAAGCAGCCTGCATAAACAGTGATTAAAACGAAACCTTTTCTCAACAATTGATTGCCTTTTTCTACCTTTTTATCTGTGAATCAGTGAATGAGGGATGGAGCGTAGCAGTAATGGTGGAGTAGATACACCAGACTTTCTTATTTCAATTGTGCGTGTGTTTTTATTATTTTTTATCATCATCATCATCATCATCATCATCATCATCATCATTATTTTTTATTATTATTGTTGTTGTTGTTGTTATTATTATTATTATTGTAGTTATTATTATTGTTATTGTTATTGTTATTATTATTATTTTTATTGTTATTATTATTATTGTTATTGTTATTGTTATTGTTGTTGTAGTTATTATTATTATCATTATCATTATTGTTATTATTATTATTATTATCATTATTATTATTATTATTATTATTATTATTATTATTATTATTATTATTATTATTATTAGTGGAGCTTTGGCCGAACTGGTTTGACAAATGGGTTTAATCCATTTGGATCAATTGAAATATTCGGATGCTGAAAACCAGCCAAAAAAGATAATAAAAGAAGACACGATGGAATAATGAAGGTAATGCATTTGGAATTATGCAGACAACTGCATCTGGATAACCCAGACAAACTACAAGCACAAATCGGCCGAAGTACGTGCAAACTGCAATCAAAATATCTTATGGGACACAGACGTAAAAGTAGATAAACACATCCCAGCAAGCATACGACATAACATAATAGTGAGCCAGAAGGGACAATGCCTGCCAGATCATATATTTTGCCGTTTAAGTAGACCATAGAAAGAAAATATTAAGGAGACGAAGAAGTGGAACAAGTTGAGGGAGTTAGTCAAAGGGCTAAACGAGATATAGAAGATGTTCAGATATCACAGCTGATATAAAGAGCGCTAATAAAAATCCCGGAAATTTAAAAAAAAGAAACGAAAAAAAGACCACTGAAAGAGATGAGAATCAGAAGAAAGGCTGAGAAGATACAACGGAAACTACTAATAAAAAAAAAACTACTGGAATATTGACGAAAAAACCCTTTAACGGTGAAAGTAAGACACATGAACTGCAGTCGCTAGCCGGACACATAAAACTGATATAGAAGTAAAACAAAACAAAAACTACATGCACTAGCTGTTGCTGTGAATTATTATTAGCTGTAAATTAGCTATAAGTTAACCCGCAGTTCTACCTAGAAAACTGGCACCACATAAATTTTCGATGAGCGTAAACGAGTATGCAACAACCGCTAGAAGGTAGCAGTAATCAGATCTCCACTTGATGAGGGCGAAACAAACTGGGGTCTTAGTGAAACGTATTGACACCGAAATCCTAGTAAAGACTAATGGTCGCTGTCAAGGGGAAAGCAATGGTAAACGGTTGTTTCGATGCTACAAATTCATTTACAATGATTATCGAAAGATGTGGAGAGTACTGGAAATTTGTGGAGACTTTTCGCCAGTCAGATGTCCATTGCAGTCAAATGAGTTGCTTTTCTCACGCACATTTGTGTTTTTGTAGGGTCAAATTTCTTGTATTCAATTTTATGTGATTTGCCGTTTTTTTTTTTTCTCTTTCTCCACAGGGGTTCTATTTACTGTCTTCAGATGTTTGTGCGGCCGTTATTAATCATTTCATTCACGATTTATGTGTCTTTTTTGTAACATTTTGCCTCTTGTTAATTTTATAAGTTGTCAATTATTATTACTATAATAAGAATTGTACTGACTAGTCATTCTCATACTAGCTACCATCAGAGATTACTTACGGACTAAAACTGCCACCATTTTCTTGTGTCTAGGTGAGAAAAAAACATTGCAATCTGAATTTGCGTAGACAAAACAGTCGTTTGCCATTGGCTTTAGGCTTACAATGACTATTGGTCTTCCCTGTAATTCTGGTGGCAATAATATTCTCAAACGTTGCAGCTTTTTGTGCATACATCCATTGGATATCTTGTTAATTTTCACTCCTGTGTCTTTCCATCTGTCTTGAGCCTTCATTTATTTAATGCTGTTAATATTTCTGTTTCTATTTTTCTTGTTGATTAACGGGATATAAAAACGAGTCCTTTTTCAGGAAGTCGCTAATTTTTTCGTTGAAACTATGCACAAATGCTAGACAATTATGCACAATGCAGAAACTATTCATTAATAGAACTGAGATTATTAGAAAAATAAATGCGATTCTCTAATATAAAAACATAAACATGAATAAATAATTAATGATCGTTTACGAAAAATATGCAAATTCTTTAACGATTATCAAGTCGTTCGCATATTCATGACTGAGTATATTAAAACACTCTATGGATTATTTTTTACATATATTCTTTTCATATCCATGTAAGAGCCAGTAAATCTCGATATTGTATGTGTAGAGATAGAATAGATATATAGGGTGGCTCAAATGTAGATTTACGGTTATTTAATATTTTAAATTCTTTTACTAGATTATTTGAAAAAATTCAAATAGTTTAAATATTTATTTGAAAATCGACACCAGAACAGCGGGAAATTCATTATAACCGTTAACCTAAAAACAGAGAATTTAATCTCTTAGATGCTCAAAATGACCTTTAACATTGCAACATTCTCTAAATCTCTCCAAGACACTCTGACACACAGTGCGACACAAATTCCGATCTTCATCAATGTCTGTGAATGCGACATGAATGTAATCTTTTAAATCATTTATTGTTTTGGGTGTATTCTCACAAACCGTGTGTATTGGATGCTGCCCCTTCTTCCGAACCAACGATGTGGAAAATCTTGGTTAAGGTAGTTTCTTACTCTAGACGCATAATGTGGTGGTGCTCTATCCTACTGAAAGAAATGTTCATCAAAGTCAGGTTTAGTTCTGAGTTGTGGAACTACTACTTCACGAAGCATGTTCAGGTAGTTCTCCCCATTTAAAGGTCCATTAAAAAACGGGTCCAAGCTGTTTATGTAAATTAGATCTATACTCTGTGGAGTATTTTATATTGCTTGTACATTTTACTTAGTAATACCTTCAACCATATAAACTGTGTACATAAACTGGGAGGCCCAAAGTGTCTTCGAATTGAATGAGGATCACTGAATATTTTCATTGCCATCGAAATCGGTGAAAGTGTTTATTTGTAATTCAAATTGATTGATTTCACACATTGTCGGGAACTCACCGCAGAGGGAAGAGGTTTCGCATATCTCAGATACTTAGTCAAAAATATATTGTAGTCTACATTTTACTGGAGAGAAAAAACTGATTTTATTAAATTATTTTAATATATAATGTCTTTAATCAAATTTAAAATTCCAAAGTAAGTGTGATGCTACAACTTTTGTTGTAAACCGAAAACAGTCATTTCAAACACGCCTTCGTCATATAAAAGACCACGCCGTTTATTTTATATGTCGGGCCGCACTGATTGTAGGCTGATAATAGCCCAAATTTTAATTTAACATAAAAAGCTAAAGTATCATTGTGTAAATGATCTCTAAACAAGAACCTTTATTTCGAACGCGTGTATGTTATATCAAATAATCTATTGTTCATTTTATATGTTCGGGTTTTGTGTGGTAATTAAATTTCCGTAATATGGCGAGAATTGGTGTTTATACGTCGTTGAGTATTGCGGCAGCAATAGCAACGTCAACGATTTGTCGTTGTATTAAAAAGTGTAGTTGGTTCTGCACAAAACCTTCACCCTTATACACTCGTGAGTAAAATAAAATTGGCCAAACAAATGTTATACATTTCATTGCACTAAAAGCTAGATTGAACACAGAACAATTGAACAAGAAAACTGAAACGAGACTAATAACACAGAACAAGAGATTTACTTTAAGAAATGCTTCGGATGGAATCGCATTCCCTTTTAATTTCTTTAAAAGATCAATTTTTTTAGACATGCTCTCAACCAAAGTGGACCACAGTGAAGAGAAGACGCTATTCCATTCGCTTTGCACAGCTTCCCATCGTTTGTCATTGTTCGAAAAAGTTCTTCCGGACAATGCACGAGATATTATGGACCAAATATTCTCGATTGGGTTAAAAGCGGGGCTTTCACCTGGCCAAAATATCACATCAATTGAATTATCAGAAAAAACATTGTTTGTGACTTTAGCAGTTTTTGCAGGAGCATTATCATGTTAAAAATAAAGTTCTGGGATATTCCCAGTTTCTGGATACTTAGTAACAGTCCTGTTGCTAATATTCGAATGTATTCCTTTGCATTTATTGACTTCTCACATCTAATAAGTTCCCCAACTCCTGCTGCAGTAAAAGTTCCTCATACCATTATTCCTCCATTCCAGTTTTTAACTGTCAAATTTTTGCCATTTGTCGAAAATCCTTTTCCAGTTCTTCAATTGCACCGTTCGGGAACACCAGGAGCATCACTAAGAAGACAAAATCTTGATTTATCTTACCGGAAAACATTTCTGAACAAATCCTTGCCATAACACGAGAAACAATTCTTTCTATCATTGATGTTCTTCTTAGATAAAAATGGTTTCTTTGTTCACCATTTAGAGGAAATCCCATTTTTTCATTTGACTTGATTATGTATATCAAGAAAGAGAATTTCTAGCCCCAGTTTTAAATTCCTTGCTATGGCCAACATAAGGTTTCTTTCGATCCTTCAAAACAGTTAATTTAAGCCTGTCGTTGTCCTTTAAAAACGATGCTCTAGTGCGACCAGATCCAGATTTTCCTTCTACCAAGCGTTCGACTTCTAACCTTTGAGCAATTCGCTTCACTACTGAAACAAATGTTTTCACGCTTTCTTTTCTATAAATCTCAGAAATCTGCTTGTAATTCATTTGGACTGCCTTAATCCTGCAATTCGTTTTTTATAACCTCGCCAAGATACGTTCTTACAATTTTTAGGATAAATTTTTCTACTTATTATTATATGCTATAATAATAATCATCTGTAAAATAGAAATTTTCAGTTAAAATTAACAAAAATTCATGGAAAAGTATTTGAAAATCGATTTCTTCCTTCTTCCACTTTTGGCCCATTTTTTTTTTTTTTTTGCTCATGAATGTACAGGATATTACAGCGCATATATATATATATATATATGGGGGGTGCGCGTGTGTGTGTACACTGCGTATCAAATTATTAATGAGTTAAAAAAAATTCTAAATATTTAAGGAACAAGTGAATAAAAATCCATTAAACTTTTAGAAACTACTTACAATACTATTAAGCTACTACAATCAGAGAATAAACGTATTTAAAGCAGTATTAGTGAAACTATGGCTGAAGATAGGAATATTTGTTGATTTCAGTGTGTCAACTTATTAAGGAGATTGCGAAAAAAAACACAGTATATCATAACTTGATTAATATGATAATTACTAGGGGATATGCGATCCTTTTTTATGATTGATTGTAAAAGACCCTGGTCTACAGAATTAATCAAAGTTGTAATTTCGTCAACAGTTATTCCTCGCGATAACTCTTGGAGCGCATCCCACAACTCATTTTGCTCTTAAACTGACGTCCACTTGCATAGGGGTGTCGCTTCATGAGCCTCCAAAGGTTCTCAACTGGGTTCAAATCTGGTGAATTCGCAGACCACTCCATCTTCCTTAGCCCAGAGAACTCCAGTTGTTGCTAATACTCGTTGCTTTTATTTGCTGCATGCGAGGGCGCATTATGCTACATAAATATAATAACGTCAACCTTTGCTTCCTCAGCCATGGTTTAAAAAGTGCTCCTTCAGAAAAGCAATGAGAGAATTTGATGTCATTTTTACGCCTTTTGGGACTCTCCTTCTTTCACTTCTCCATAGGCCAAAACATTGATACCGAGGTCGACACTAAGGACCCATCCCTGTGTAAACTATATGGGCTATCCAGAGTGACACACACTTCATCCGTGAATAAACAACTTTTTTCATTTTATCCTCTGCCTCTTTCAATCGGTTTTGTATGTGATGTTTTTTAATGAAGGTTTTGTGACAGATCTAACAGATTTTGCCACTTCTGTCAGAAGGCGACATCGAGTACTTTTTGAAACATTCTTCAATATGGCTTGGTCAAAGACTTCTCGACTTGTATGGCTAGGGTTCTTAACAACTTCACGTTTTATTTGGAGTAGAGAACGGCGTGAAACACCTCTAGATTTACCTTTATCAGCTCTCTTACATAACTTTGTAGGGTCCTTGACATAGTTATTCAGAGTTTGATAGTGCCATCCTATAATTTTCGATATTTCGAGGGTAGTTTTACATTTTGCTAGTTGTTCTGTAATAGTAATCTTTTCAGAACTACTCAAACCACCTTTACGACCCATTTTATTTACGAAACAAACTGCCTTGTAAATAATTTAAAACACCTCAAATACCGTGGATTCCACAATTACGATGGCAGCTTGTTTACATTGCGCGGAACAGTACGATAATTTTACAATACGCGATTTTTAGCATTGCTAACGTTTCCGAAGCTTTTGATACAAAACTACCGGTAAGTTTCTGAAACTTGTAAAAAATGTTATCTCGTTAATAATTTGACACGCAGTGTGTATATATATATATATATATATATGTATGTATGTATGTATATATATATTACAAAGGTATCACCATTATCTTGGCCCATATACCAGTCGATGATAAGTGTAAAAGAGTGCACAGTATACAATTAGTAATGGAAATTCGGTAAATGTGTTAACTTATGTGGAACGGTCCATCAAAAACTTGTTTACGTAAGACTTGAAGACAATCCTAGTGTAGTAAGCTGGAAAGCAGGAAAACGGAAGACATTTCCATAGGCGTGCAGTTCTAAAAAAGAAGCTTTATTCATGAAATGTGCGTTTAAGTTTAGGCACAGATACAGAGTGAGGAAAATTATTGATAGTGTTTTCTGCTAGACGTGTGTATCTTCTGATAGTTTGATGAAAGGGAGCCATAAATGGGAGGTCAGTCGAGCACTTGCACTGAAAATAACGATAAAGCAGAGACACACTCGCAGCATCTCTTCTTTGAGAAAGAGGTTGCAGGGAAAAGAAAAACATCCCCTACGAGGCTAGGGAGTCTATTTTGTAGCTCTATCTTGGCATGATGTCCTTTATATTAGCCCCTGCCCAGATGTGGTCACAGTACTCAATCCTTGGACGTACCTGGCTCTTATATAGATAGAGAATTGCATCAGCAGTAAGATATCTACTGGATCGATAAAAGGGTCCCAGCATTTTTCCAGCGGCCTTGGCAATGTATTTAATGTATGTGTTCACTTTTCAGATCAGGAATAAAGGTTAAGCCCAGAAGCTTGTCAAAACATGAGTCCTCCCAAGACGAGAGTCATTCATTTCAATTGATGCCAAATGGGGATCAGAGCGTTGATGATGTTAAGATAATAGCTTGGTTTTAGATGCATTAGAAGTAACAAGCAACCTCTTTCCCATTGTATCACTTGCTCAAGATCAGAGGAGAGAGAATCGGAGTGAACTTCACCGTTTACGGTCTTAGATATGCTGCCATAGATGGTAGTGTCATCAGCATAAGTGCCTACGAATGATGTAAGAGTGTTATTTAGTAGATCGTTAATGAAGATTAGGAAGAGGATTGGGCTCAGGATGGACCCCTGAGGGACTCCAGCATTAATACTGTGAGCTTCTGATTTATGGATCTAGCAGAGAGAAATTATTTCATAATTGGCAAGACATTTCCAGCTATACCGTAGCAGGAGATTTTCGTAAGTAAACTTTTATGCCATACTCTATCAAATGCCTTTTATATGTAAGAGCAATTGCCCTAGAAAGGTAGCCACCGTCGAGAGATTCGCTAATTCCATGGCATATAACTGTAAGCACATCTGCTGTAGATCTAGCATAACGGAAACCATATTGCGTGTCAATAAGAAGGTTATTTTTGCTGAGATGGTAGATTACTTCTCTATTTAACACAAATTCCAGCAACTTACTTATGACGCACAGGAGACTTATTGGCCTATACTGAGAGGGGAATGAGCGATCATCTGCATTCTTAAATACAGGGAATACTGATGAGATTTTCCAGGGTGATGGAAAGCAATTCTCATTAAGACAACGATAAAAGAGTTGGGTATGGACGGGCGCTATTTCTGGTTGAAGTCTTTTGAGTACAATAATTGGAATACCGTCAGGGCCGGTTGTTTTATTGGAATCAAGGCTTTTGGTTAGCTTGGCAACATCACGTACAGATATTTGTATATCACATAGCATTTTTTCTGATACAGGATGAAATATTGGAGGCTGGCGACCTTTGTCGCAAAGGATAGAATTACCTGCAAAGTTGTTGGCAAATAGTTTGGGTTTGTCTGATACTGACGAGATTACCTCAGGTCAATTTATAATAATTGGGTTAGAACACATGCTTCTGTTCAGGATTCTGTTCGCTATCTCCTAAAACTAATGGGTACCAAACCGCTGCTCAGCTATTTTGGACTTGAGGGACTGAGCATACAAGTCTTGCGTTCTTTATTATTTTTTACAGTGGCTGCTGGCAGTCCTGAAAGCGACTTTAATCTCGGTACATCTATTACGTTTGAAGCAATATTTACTATTGCGCTGTACTTACCTGTGTACTTGGACGATCTTTCCACTATTCTATAGAATTTCTTTGGTGTATTGGTTTTAAAATTTTAGCTAAACAGTGGATTGAACCATATAACGTTCCTACGTCTTATTCCTCTAATTTTATTGTATTATTTCCGGTTAGAAATTGTATAAGGGGTTTTCCTTTGTGATGAAATTATTATTGTTAGGAATATGTTCTCCCGTGGTGGTGGTGGTGTTGTTGTTGTTGTTGTTGCTGTTGTTGTTGTTGTTGTTGTTGTTTTTGTTTTTGTTGGTGGTTGTGGTGGTGGTGGTAGTAGTAGTAGTAGTAGTAGTTTTTATGGTTATATCATGGGTAAGTAGTCGATTTAACTTTTTCACTATACAGCTTTTTTTGCTAATCATGGCGCACAAGAGACTTATTGGCCTGTACTAAGAGGAAGATGAGCATATATAAATATATATATATAAATATATATATATATATTTATATATATATATATATATATATATATATATATGGCAACATAGATTACGTCATCATCATTGAAATCGCAGATCACATCTAAAAATGACATCATAACTTATACGCCTCGATATGGCAACGCTGGTTATATACAGCTAGCATATATATATATATATATATATATATATATATATATATATATATATATATATATATATATATATTTCTTAACGCAACTAAATACCCTTTAGAAAGCCTTAACTTTATAGAAATGTTATAAAACTTACATATTTTTTTCTGTTTTTTCCATCAATTTTTATATTAAGTTAACTGTCTGTTACAATTAGCGTTTTTTGGTAGATATTAACTTTGACCTTCTTTAGATTAAAAATGTTCTAACCACACGTGAAGCATTTTAGATGAAATAGACACCGTAAACGATAACTCTTGTACAGATATTCTGCCATCTGTAGTACAAGTAAGCGCATCTAAACACCTTTAAACTACCCAGAGCTTATGATGAAAAGGTTAAAGCCAAATTATATCCAATTCAATGTAAATGCGGATAATAATATGTAAAAAAAAAATTGACGCACATTAAATGCAGACGTGGAAATAAGTTGGGAAATAAAAATCCTGAAAAGTCGAATGTATATAAAGAACTTTTAGTAATAATCTGCTTTTGAAGGGTGGTAAAATGAATAATAAGTGCAGGAAAGACAGTGTGGAGTAGAATGTTTTAATAATATGAATATATTTTGAAACGTTATTGATTGTTAGTTCATTAAAAAAACACACTAAAGCTTAATAGGAGCCAATAGGAGATACCGTAATTAAGTAGCAGCAATACTAGAATATAAGCGTCTACATATAAGTGGCTATACGCGTTTTCGGGTTGAAAATGGTCCAAAAGTATAACATACTTATAAAACAGAGACTTGACACTTACACAGCATAGACTAACATAGTTCACTAAGCGATCACTGAACAGTGAATCAATAATAATAATAATAATAATAATAATAATAATAATAATAATAATAATAATATAGAAGACTGTGAAGGATACGAAAAAAGAACTAGAAAAATACATAATGCAAAACACTGAATGGATAATTATGGCCGCGAGAGACACTGAAAAAACAACAAAGCAGAAAACAGAGAGACAAAGGACAAAACGAGAAAAGAGAAATGGGAAGAGAAAGAACTCCACGGAAGATTCATAAGAATGACAAAAGAAGTGCTATCGAAGGAGGTGGAGATAGCTGGACGCCTGGGGAGACTTGTTGTCACTCAGCTTCCAGAGAACACCACAGGTCTCCAAACTGATCGTTTGTTGACTTGTGTAAAAGCTCCATGTGAGCCAATAATATAGTAGTAGTAATAGTATTAATAATAATAATAATAATAATAATAATAATAATAATAATAATAATAATAATAATAATCGAAGAAAATATCTCAGGAGCACAGGAAAGCTCCTGTAAATGAAATTATATAGCAAACATTTAATTAAAGCTATAAATGCATGAACAGTATCACTAGTAGGGTACTCTGGACCGTTCAAGAGTGGATTAAAGTAGAACTGAGACAGTTCGATAGAAGACCAGAAAACTCGTGACCACGCACAATGCACTACACCCAAAGGACGATCATGATAATCATGGCAGCAAGAAACACTGAAAAAATCAACAAAACAGAAAACAGAAAGGAAGAGCATAAAACGAGTAAAGAAAAAGGGAAAGAGAATACAACTAAATGGAAGATTCATAAGAATTACAAAAGATAAGAAATACGAAAACACCTGGACATGGACGCGAAAAGGCATGTAAATCGAGAAACTGAATCCCTCATAAGTGCAGTACAAGATAACTCGAGAACAACAATCATATCAAAGCAGAGATCAACAAAACACAGAAAACAGCAAATGTAGACACTGTGGACAAAGAGATGAAACAATAAACCCTAAGCGAATGCAGCAAACACGTCCAAAATAAATACAAGTACAGGCACAACCAAGTAGGGATTGCAGTACACTTGGAAGTATGCAAATAACTGCATCTCGAATGCACAGATAAATGGTACAAGCATAAGCAAGCAACAGTACTTGAAAAAGAGAATCACGAAGTCCTATTAAGATACAAACGGATAAATCCATCCTAGCAAGAAGACCGGAGGCCATGATAATTAACAAGAATAGAAAAGTTATGTAAAATCGTCGACTTTCTTGTCCCAGCTGACCAAAGGGTGAATATCAAAGAAAAGAAGAAACTGAGCAAATATACAAGGCTAGCTTGAGTACTAAAAGGGATTTGGATGAGTAAGAAAATTAAAATAATACGTATAATAGTAAGAACACTAGGAACACTACCGAATAACTTTGAAAAAGAATGGCATTAATTGGAATCAGAAGAATGGCTGCAAAACTATAATGAATAACGATAACTATTTAAATATTAAAGAAAACACTTAAATACACATTAAATTAATGAACATGAATAAGGTACACACGACAGACAAACTGCAGATACAAAATATGAAGAAGCTTTACATTAAACCAAAAACATTGAAGCTACATATCTACAAATTATACGCTCATCTATACCCTCCCATTGCCCCATCACCCCACCCAAAAGAGTGATGACAAATAGCCGAGAAGAGTCAAAGAGGAGAGAAAGATCGAGGAGAGACCGCTGACCAGACGTACGCTGGATGAGCGAAGAATACTCAGGCCTTGAGGAGGCTTATTTCAACTCAACTTCAGGCGGAGTCCAAATCCAGCGAGAAATGAATGATAACCGGTTGTTGTGATAATGCAAATTTATTTGCAAATGCTATCGAAAGAGGTGGAGAGAACTGTAACTCTTGGGAAACGTGTTGTCACTCAGCTACTAGGGAAACCCATAGATTGTTCTCAAGGAGATATCGTTTATGACCTCTGTGAAAGCTCCTTGTGAGCCAATAATAATAATAATAATAATAATAATAATAATAATAATAATAATAATAATAATAATAATATTATTAATAATAATAATAATAATAATAATAATAATAATAATAATAATAATACAGAAACCGCAAAATTGTAGGTTAAATAGCCCGCAAAAATCAATGTCAGCATCGACTAGTACGACACCAAATAATCGAAAAGATTCAAAGATTATGAAAAGACTGAGATAAGAAAGCACTAAGCAGATCTAAACGTGTTGCACACGACTTCTAGTGATCATAAATGATTATTAGGGCTGTAACATTAGCATGTTATTTTCATTGTTTTGACTCTCTAGTGTGTATCCATTGATATATTATAGGTTTTTGTATAGAGTAATGTGGTAACTGTGTCGTGTATGAATACGAGAGTCAAAATAATAAAAAGCATATGTTGTTGTCATAGCCCTAATTATTATTGCCACTGAGAAGTCAAGAGAAAGGAGCTGTTGCGATAATGCTAAGTTATCTGCAAAGGTTAGACAAAGAGATGCAGTTACTGGAAATATAAGGATACCTCTCACCCAGACTCCACAGAACACCATCGATTGTTGTCAGTGAGAAATGTATGATAGTGACCTGTGTGAGAATATCTCATGAGTATAAATAATAATAATAATAATAATAATAATAATAATAATAACAATAATAATAACAATAATAACAATAATAATAACAATAATAATAATAATAATAAAAATAATAACAATAATAATAACAATAATAATAATAATAATAGGATAAAGAATCTGAAACCTAATAACGTAGAAGATTAGAACAAATAACATCAAATCAAAGATCTGCAAGACACAATAAATCGGCCAATGAATACTCTGTGGACAAAGAAACGAAACAAACCACATTATAAATAAAAACAAACAAGGCCAAAAATAATTTAGACACTTTCAGGTGAGGACGGGAGTGCACAGGGAATTATGCAAACAACTGCATATTGGGCACCGAGACAAATGGTAAAAGTATGAACCAGCAGTTCTTCGAAAACGGAAAACACCAAATTCTATTAAATATGTACGTCTATCATAATAGTAGACAAGAAGTAAAAGTCCTGACAGATCGTAGATTTCGTCATTCCAGCAGACCATGGATTAGATATTAAAGAGCCGGAGAAGCGGATCAAATACACGGAGCTGGTCAGAGAGGTCTAAATGATATGGGAAATGAAGAAAGTGAAGATAACACCATTAACAGTGGGAGCAGTAAAACATTGAAAAAGTGAATAGAGGAGAGTGGAATACTAAGGAAAGCTGAGAACATTAAACTGGTGAGAATAAAAAAAGTGACTGAAATATTAAGGGGGCATTTGAATGCAAATACTAATGCACATAAGCTACAGTCACTCGCTGGGCCAATAGAAACTGATACAGAAGTAACACACAATGAAAGACCCAAATTAATCAAAGAAAACTGAAACTATAATTTTAAGTTACCCACATAAAATGTTTCGACATTAACTCTCTCCTTAGACCGAATAGTCGCCAACGATCAAGGAGGATAAAAAGACCAAGGAGATAAAGCACTAAACAGACCTCCAATTATTACTGACACCTAAAGGTGAAGTATTGCACATAAATACCAGTGAAGACCTATTGTCGCTGTCAACGAAAAATAAATAGTAAACAGTTATTGCGATAATGCAAATAATGTGCAATGGTTATCGAAAGAGGTGGAGTGTACTAAATATCTGGGGTGATTTGTCACCTAGAGTCTAAAGTCTAGAGGTGTATTTCTGTTTCCAGCTTTTAAAAGTGTTACTAGTTGATTTGCTATATATTATGGTAAAATATCATATCTTTTGTAAATGTCAAGTAGAACAGTTGTCAGGAAAATATTAAGACATATTGCACCATCAGTGACATATTTTCTAATAAACAAGGGGATGATCTGTGTGAAAACACCTAATGTGTACGTAAGAAAAAAAAATAGTCATAATTTTAATAATAATGACCAGAAAATCATGACTATGCACAATGCCCTATAACCCCTAAATTAATGCTGACTCTCTGCGAAAAGTAATAACAGTGAAAGAGGGATGGTTTGTATAGAAAAGTGTGTAAATGACACAAGAAAATAATCAGAAAAATACATAATGCAGCGCACAGAAAAAATAATTACTGTCGCAAATAAAACTGAAACACAAATTAGACAGAAACAGAAGAAACGAGGACTAAGACGAGAAAAAACGGGGCGATAAATCACTACACAGACGATTCATAAGGAGTACATTAATAGAAACTAAAGAAAAAACATGGACATGGCAACAAAAACGTAAACCTAAACAGAAAAAAACTGAATGCCTAACAGCCGAAGGATAATGCAATTAGAACCAATCACATCAAATCATGGATCAACAAGACACAAGAAAACGGAAAATTCATACTCTGTGGACAAAGAGACGAAACAATAAACTACATAATAAGCCAATGTAGCAAACTAGTTCAAAAAGAATATTAGAATAGACATGATTAATTGGGGAACGAAGTACATTGGGATTTATGTTGACAAATGAATATTGAACACCCAGACAAATGGTACAAGCACAGAAAAGCAGCAGTAATTAAAAAGGAACATCACAATATATTCTAAAACATTGACATACAAAACAATGAGACCAGATGTGAAAATAGTTAACAAGAAGGAAAAGACCCGCCACATAGTAGATTTTTCCGTTCAGCAGACTACAGGGTGAAGATCAAGGATATGTAGGAGCGGAAATAAATACAAAATGATTGGTTAGATACCTTAAGCAATATGAAAAATTGAATAATTAAGGTGAAACCACTTATAGTAAGAGCGCTACTGACAATACCGAGAACTTTGATAAAAACAGATTAAGAAATAGGAATTAGAAGGATGGCTGAAAAGACACAGCGGATAACAATAACAGAATCTGCTGAAATATTAATGGAAAATCCTTGAATACAGAGACTTACACACATGAGGTGCAAGCGCAAGCCGGACAAACAGAAACTGTTACAGAGGAAAAAAGGCCCACACATAGAATCATGTAATCTGATAATTATAAATTAAACCCCTCAACTTGTTTTATTTACTCATTTTTGTGCGTCACCATAAACTGACGCCACCCTAAATAATCGATGGCGGAGCAAGTATGATAACGAGACCGAATAAAGAAAGCACTAACCAGACCTCCTATGGATGAGTGCAAAGAGTTCTGAGACCTTGAGGAGGCGTATTGCCTCCCAATTTCCATTGAAGGCCAATAGTCGGCTTCAACTAGAAACCAGTGATAAGTTATTGCTGTGATAACGCAAATTCATCTGCAAGGGATTGGAAAGAGGTGACGATACTCGAAATCAGGTGAGACTTGTGGTCACTCATACATCAGACAACACAAAAAGTTTTTCTCAAAGAGAAATATTTGATGATAACTTGTGTAAATACTCCTAGTGAGTAAATAATCATATTGCACATTTAAATCTATTTGGTTTAATTGCAAAGTTGAACGAAATGCTGCTGAATTTGAAAACAACTTAAAAACGTCGACGGTTAAAACAAAGCCGAGCATAATCGTCCAATTGTTTTATTATTCCCTTCTTTGTTTCAAGCTCCGACTTTTGTAACTCGCCAAATTTCCGAAATAAATTGTTGTTTCAAGATGGAACGATAACGTTATCGCTCTAAATTAAATAACGCTACAACTTTAATTTAAAACGTTTATCGAGAATATCAATTAAGGTAACTTGATTATCTAGTAGATTTTCTGACATCTATCCAATGTAGTTGTCTTCACCTTCCCTCATTTCCTGTATACGTGTCCAAAACTGTGAATATACCGATTCCACAAGCATAGGCGGAAGCGCAGCGAATACTCAGCGGATGGCAGCTATCAGACAAGCTTTGGTGTTGTGGGAGGTCATGTTGGTGATATTTTCGACGTATGATCAAACGAAGTAGTCTAGTTGATTTAGGTCGGAGGATGAGGATGGCAGGTGAAGAAGGGTGTAAAGTCGCTGCATTCCTTGTGAAGACGAGCTTTGTTCTTTTTGGACTAGTCGGTCGGCAGCGGATCTTGCTGCCACACACAGGGTCTGCCAGCAACCACCTGATTGCACCAGTAGATGACCACACTCTTCAACATATTCACGTACACGTTAATGTTGACTTTCAAGCTGATTTCAAATATGTGAGATGGCATGATGTCCCCCTTACTTGAAATCACACAAAATACAATAACCGTGGCCGAAACTTTATTTTCATCACTCTATGCACGTCTCTGTTGTAAGTAGCAATTCAGGCGATGCGTGTGGTTGGGTGCTAGCAATGGTCTTGTTTTCATAACTTAAATAGGAAGAGAGCATAAGCTATACAGCGGCGCATCTCCGATCTTCCGCGTCGAACACTGTGTAACTTTCAGACATTATAGAAGGCTCCAATCGCTCCTGGAATTTGTACACAACTGACCAACTCGTAGATGGTCTGCTAGAAAAAATTGTTTTTATCAAACGGAAATGGAATCATGCCGTTATTTTTGGGACGCCAATTTTATCGTGCCACCCTGTATTTTTCTCGCTGTTTATTTGTAAAGAATACACTTAGCTACGTGAAATCTATTCTGATATAAAAGTCATTTCAATCGCTGTAATACGTAATTTTAGAGAAACACTTAAGCTGCGACAGAATGGAAAGTCGAGTCGAGATTTGTTGTTAGGTGGCATATTGTTAGAGATGGAGGGAAGGGTTTCGTCTGTGATATCGACAAAGACTGATATGTTCTCTAAACAGTAAAGTGTCAATTTGTAATAATCGTCAACGATAAAGTCAAACCTGTTTTATCTTTTCCTTTGAAGTTAGACATTACAATATCTTATAAATCTCTTTTCATGACAATTCAAAATATCTTCTATTAATTTCATTAAATATTCTTAGTCAATCGATTATTCTGTAATATACAACAAAGCACCATTAAATAAGTTTCCAGACATTTTTGTACAGGCTGTTAAAATTGTCGAGAACTCTTGAAAAATGGAGTTTGTTATTGCTAAACGTCTTATAAGATGATTGACCAATCTTTATCATTTATGGTACAAATCCATATTTACATCATGGATTAGAATACATCCTACGAAAGCCTGATTGTCACAGCTGATGAATTTCAAAAATTCAATCTGAATGTGAGAATACTTTAGAAGAACAGTATGAAATAAAATTCTGTTTAAAACTTTTAAAAAATGACAAAGAAACGTACGGAATGCTTTAAATTGATTTGGATCAGCTTTTATGAATTGAGCTGAAATTAGTTTATGAGTGACATAGGAGATTCAAAAGACACAGGGGGTCTGTGAGTGATGATGAGAAGTGTGGGAGGAGAAAGGAAGTCAGAATACCATAGTTGATTGGCCAAATTAAAAAATCCATGGATAAGGACAGGCGGGTATCTACAGAGACAATAAACACAGAGTTTCATGCCAGTGTGGGTACTATACACACAATTAGTGGCGAGAAACGGAAGATGCTAAAGATATGCGCCAATGTAATCTCAAGGGTTCTCAGAGAATATTCGAAAGAAAGACGTCATGACAGCGTGAAGGTGGTTAAACTGATCAATTTAGATAAAACAGCGCTCTTGTGGCCTGCACAGAAAGCTAGATTTACTGCTTTGATCCAGGGATAAAACGATAGAGTTCCTAGTAAAAGTATACTGGTTCTCCCAAACCAAATAAGACCGGACAGAACTAATCCACGCTGAAACTTATGGGAATTCTTTCTTACAGCACGGAGTGATATGAATACCGTTGGACCCCCCTGAACAAACAATCAATAAGGAATAATATGTTAAAGTTTAAAGGGAGTTCAGAAAGAGATTCCGTCCGAAGTGGCCGGCTCTCTTCAAATCGGGTAAGTGGCATTTCCACTAGGACAATGTATCAGTCCAGAATTCTATCCGTGTCACAGTCTATTTGACTAATATAACCATCAAAACAGTTCCTATCCCGCCCTATAGTTTAGAACTTGTTCCACGTGATGTTGGATTATTCCCTAACCGCAAAAAAACGTAAAGTCCTTCGTTATGAGAAACTTGAAGATACGAAAGGAGCTGTGACGAGGGTTATCGGCATGCTCACACAAGAGGACTTCCATGGTGCCTTAAAGAAGGTGTTTGAATGGTAAAGTCAATGCATTGCAGCCAAAGGAGATAACTCCGAATGGGGACAAGAGTCGTATGTGTGTATTATCAATAAAGTTCCCACACGAAATAGAAACTGATTTAAAGCACCTCGTATTTATGTAAATAATAGAATAGACTTCACCCAACATCGGGTTCAAGACTCACTATTTAAATTTGTTGGAATGCGCTATTTTACTATCTTTAAATAATATTATCAAATATTGCATATCATTGATATGTAATTTTAGTTTATAATTTACATATAGCAAAAAACAGGTCATAGTTAATGGGGGTCTAATGGTTCCTTTCTAATTAGCGTTTAAAGGGATGTGTAGAACGGGTGGCAGCCTTTGAAGAGTACTCCTGTTACTCTTAATGTAACCTTATAATTATGAAGGCTTAGCAAGTGGGTTAATAAACATTTTTGTACTTAACTGAGGAATAAACTTCATCGATTAGAAGACCCATTAACTATTATGCCAAAATGGATGTTCTATAATCTGTTGATAGCAATTTATGTGATTTCTTTTCAAAATAATAAATTCAATCCATATTTTTAATTCGTAATTTTATTTTTAGATGAAACTGCCAAACTTTAAAAGATCTGTTAATGATTAGGATTGTCAAAATTAAAGCATAATATGTCTTTAGTTGATAAAATACGACTTTACCATTTAATTAAATTATAAACGGATTCGTAGTTCTAGATAATTTTATAGTAGAATAGTTTAAACATATATTACCTTGCAAAACAGTGAAGACTTGATTTGAAAGTTTCATTCATAACAATTTTATTTCATATTCTTATAAATAGTTGACTTTTGCCCATTTTTTACCGAAAAGTTTTTTCAATGCATAAGAAAAAACGGTTTACCCTTTATTTTAAAGTTTGATGGGAAATATTGAGCCTGTGGGGTAAAATAGGCCAATCCACTTATTGCTTCTATTTTTTACCAGCTTTTAAAAGTGGGACTGGTTTCCTTGATATATTTTTATTACAAAACTATTCTATCAATTATCAACGAAGAATACAAGATTAGTTAGGAAAATATCAACATAGATGATACCATTATTAATGTATTTTCAAAAATCTTTTAAAAGCTGGATGTAATAGTCTACCTCATATTTGAACTTTGTGGGCGATATTTTTTTTAGAGATTTTGTGTTCCTGAAATATTCGGACTCCTCAATATTTCTTCCAGTTATATATAGTATACATTCTATGTATTTGCCATTATTAAGTCTAGTTATAATATCAGGTTGGCTAGTACGTTCTTGCGGTTTTTAAATTTTGAATTCAGATGAACATATCTCAGCTCAAATAAACTTTTATTGGTCGAAATAAGTACCATCAGAATGGATACATGTTTGATAACGCAACACAAGTGTTAAAATGAAAGTAACGTGAAAATTTTGCATTTTTTCTCGTGATGGAGATGAAGACGTTTTTTTATATCGCTTAAGTTTTTGAAGCATTACTCACACAGAAATTGTCGAGATGCTTGGAAAAGTGTCTAGTCGATAGTTGACGTATCGGGAGAGTATGGCGGATGATGCAGTTTCGTAGCCTTCAACTACTGCAAGGTCGGTTTAGCAAAGGACAATAGGGTATTCTCGTGGCGGAGAATTCGTCCTTTTCTCTAATGCTGAGTGATGTCGATGTTTCTGATGCATTTCATCTATTTGTTGACACTACTTCTCCATCGTAATAGTTGCTCCTGCATTCAAAACCTAATGAATAAGACCGGTTGCAGACAATTAAACAGTCAGCATTACCTCCATGTTTGTGCAACTCTGGCTTAGGAGAGAGTTGTGGACCTTCGTAGGGATTCTTCTACCGAGCTGAACGTTGCCGGTTGTCGTAAGGAATCTACTTTTGATCTCAAGTCACAAGCCGGTTAGAAACTAGTCGTTTTTGTTGCGTAGAAAAAAGAGAATATGGTTGGTTGGCTGGTTGGTTATTTTTGTTTTACGCCATATCAACCCTTTTTAGGTTATTTAATGCCGAATCCAGTAATTTTGAAAAACAATTTTTAATAATGCGGTGGAGCGCAAGCTTTAACCGGGCGACGCCGGTTAAAGCGTTGTGCTAGTATTTGATATATTTATATATTTTCCCGACTGAGGTAAACAAGAACTAGTCATCAGAATTAGCTTAGTCGAGCAAACTGGTTTATAAGAAGAAATGCACAGGAAAACTTGATCTTTCAGTACCGCGAGGTCATATTTTGCTTCGGTTATGTCAAAGAACAGAATGAAAAAGTTGGAGTTAAATGATGTGAAAAGGAAACGCTGTATTCAGAATTAAAATTATTTTCCTGTTTGGATTGTAACCGCGAAGTGCATCGCTCGCGAGAAAAATCGAAATGTTCGTGAAGATAGTAGCCCGTTGGTATCGTCTAAGCTTTTAACGGACCGTTGTTCAGAAATACGCTTCGTAATAAAAATGTAAAGAAAATAAAATGTCTATATCTTTTATATATTCCTGAATATAGATTAAACTTCTTATTCTTTTCTTTTCTTTTATTGTAATTATTAAGGCTGCGACGGAAAAAAAAGTTTATTTTCTTTTGAGAGCGGTTTGTTAACATTTTTGTCGTCCAGGAGTCGTAAAAATAAAGATGGCGGATGATAAATAATTTACGCATGTGTGTTGGACGTAAAGGTTGAAAATGCGATGAAAAGTATTTTTCTCCTTTTCCTTTTTTTTGAAATTGCGTTTTTTTTTTCTTTTTTAGTATATTTCTCTGATTATATAAGGATATCGGTATCTTTTTCATTTGCGGCAGGGAGAACGTTTGAAAATGATTTTTGAACGTAGTTTTCAGCTCTTATGAGCAATATGCGTTAAGTCACCATTCTTCAAAAATCACCACTTTGTAGAGGAGTCAGAATGGTCTGCTCGTGTTATAGACGATCGCGTCCCCTTTGTTAGTTGTATGAATTTAATGGATGGTAGAATGAGTGAAAAGCAAAAGGTCGCATAATGATGTCGAAAAGATACCGATACAGATTCATTTGCATAAATTTACATAAGAAATATTAAAAATATAGATAGAAAGAATAAGAGTTCATTGAAAATAAGCGTTCGTTACTTGCGATTGAGGAGAGATAAACGGGTTAGTCAGGAGCGTTGGTTGGTTGGCCGATGCCCACACCAAGAGCGATTCTTCGTTACATGTTGACAGGTCGAGGGTTCAGCGGAAAAGAGGAAGAGAAATCAAAGAAACAGAAAATAACATGGCTGTGTCGCTCTCCAGTTATCACAGTTAAAGGGTGACAATCGAGTTAGCCTAGGAATGTCCATTCCATTCGATTCCATCTTCGTCGGAGCAGCCTTGGCAATGCTCTCGATGTATCTATTTCAACTCATGTCCATGTGAAGGTTAAGCTGAAAAGTTTGAACAAAGCATGTTCAGGTAATGCATCTTTAGCTATTCATAGTTGAGAAGGTGTCTTGTAATTTTAAAAGAAAACGAACTTATTCCTGGCAGCGTTGAACGTTACCATCCATTATTTCACTCATTTCACTACTAACTGGTACTATTCCTCTAGAGGTTCTTTCATTGTCTTGGATATGTGTTTATTCTTTTTTCCCTTGTCTCATCATAGATCCTGGTGTCGTTAGCAAATACGCCCATCTCCGTACCTGGATTTTGTATAGGTAGAGAATTGCATCATGTGTGAGATATCTACTGGAGCGGTAGAACGATCCCACCAGTTTTCCAGCGAGCTTGACGATGGATTTAATATACGGGTTCCATTTCAGGTCAAGAGTAAAGCTCAAGCCCAGAATCTTTTCAAAACATGAAGCCTCCATTCATTTAAATAGATGCCAGATTTGCATATGAGCGTAGAGGATTTTGCAATATTTTTTACTACTAATGATGGTATGATCCCTAATAGTCGGGAGATTTTATTTATAAACTATGCTGCTAGAAACTGATGAATAAAATAAATTCCCATTCTGCTACAAACCAATCAGAAACAAAAATTCCTCCATAAAAGTCCAACCTTTTCTGTAGAAACTTCGCATGAACTTTCTTCGTGTCAACACGGGCAGAATACTTTGCCCTGTGGCTTACAACTGAAGAATGGTCTAATGAGAACCAGTCAACTTCAGGACCTGTATAGAACAACTAACCACCTGAAACTCTATATATAAGTAAATATTTATGTGTTCGTGTGTCTTTTCGTAAACACACACTTACCAATATATATATATATATATATATATATATAAATATATATATGTGTATGTATATATATATATATATATATATATATATATAATATAATATAAAGCTGTGTGTGTGTGTATGTGTTTGGTCACGAATAGGCTCCTATATGCTTTACTATTTAGAAAAAAAACGATTACATATAATGATAGAAGCTGTATCGAGACACAGGAATGGGTATGTTTGATCTGGCAAAACGGTGGTTCATTAAAATTGTGGGGTATGCGTTCGCGCCTGGTCTACAAAGTATGGAAATAAAAACTTTAAAAATTAAAAAAAAAATGGTTTCAAGTGTTTTTGATATAGATGTACATAAGAATACTTTGATAAGTATGTTTTAATTTAAATAAGGATGGTATAATATAATTGTGGAGTGTGCGTTCGTGCCTGGCCCCCATAAAATGGAAATAGGCACAAACTTTAATAAAGACTTTTCATATCTATCTGCGTAAGTATACTTTAATAATAATGTTTCATTTTGAAGAAATATGGTATAATAAAATTATGGGGTGTTCGTTCGCGCCTAACCTCCATAGAATTGAAATATGTCACAAAGTTTAACAAGTTGTTTTTTATATAGATCCACAGAACATTGTGATGAGGGTTTTAGTGTGAACAGGTATGGTATAATAAATTATGGGGTGTATCTATTTTATTTTTACTTTCATTATATTTTGCTTTGGTTTTGATACCCCCAAATTCGAAGCTATCTCTTTACAACTCTTCTTTTTCATAACCTATCATACTTTCATAAATCAGAGTCCATTTTCTGTAGGCTGTTTTTGAACCCAGTCAACGACGGGTACTTTTGCTAGTATATATATATATATATATATATATATATATATATATATATATATATAAACAGTATATATATATATATATATATATATATATATATATATATATAATTGCTTTATGAACACGTTGTATATATTTGGATCTTAGCAATTAACTGATACAAATTATTATATCAACATCTCTTCTTTAAAGAATTTAGGTTTTTATTCCGGACCAATAACTATGTGCTATATTTTTATTTATTTTTTGTTGTGGATGCATTTCTCATAAACAATGACACAGCTTTAATGTTGTTCATACAACAGAAATGGATAATCATGTCCCTGGTTATCGATGCGATTTCCAAAAGTGTGCGAATTAACTACGTGTGCGAACTCAGTTCTGCTTCCTCCAATCTGTGCGTCGATTCCATCCATGATGACGAGTATATCATGCATTCAAGTTTTCCTCAGTTTTTTTGGTAGAAATCATCCTTTTCCTCTTCGTGTTTATAATTAGTGGGAGCATAATATTGAATGATGCAAACTTCGCGTTAAGAATGCTTAATCGTGTTTTTATTAATCGTCCATTGATAGGTGTGCATCAGTTAAGAGTACTACAGAAAGTTTTGCCTGTGATAATTGTAACTTCACCTCCATGAACCCTTATGATATTGAGCTAAGAATACGACCTTTTATTTCCTCCTGTACAAATGACTCCGAATTTATTGAAATTTGTTAAAACGAATATCTTTAAAGTGTAATTCTCTATTTCGATGGTTGTTTCTTCCAGTTCAGATTAGTCGCCACACTACTACTCTGTATTACATCACACTCCAATAAAGATTGCGGGTAATTGTTTTTGCAAAATAATTCTGACATTTTTAAGGCCGATTTTCATCAGTCAGGTTTTGATCAACATCCGGCATAGAATAATTAAGGGGTAGCACACTGTTTTCGCCTTCCTTGAATTTGTTATAGTAGAATTGATTATGTAGAAGGCAAACAATTAACATTTTGAAAGTAGACTATAAGTGGTACAGAGTCGCCTTTATAGTTGCAATCTGATCACCTTGAATTAGACCATCGTCGATTCCTTGGAATTGAAATGAAGTGTATACGTAATTTATAATATTGAGTTTATTTATAAACCAAAGAGGCTTTTTCATTTATGAGCTGTTAATATAAAATGTGAAAAACGTTGCGGTTTTTATTTTAAATTTTCAAAACAAACTTTGGTTTTCGGTGTTTATTTATTTGCTTTTAAATAGCGACAAAAGAAAAAACAGGTTAGAATAATAAATATCAGTAAACAAATGACAGGCACCGATCTTCTTTTTTCTTACAAAATTGTGTATTGTAATATTCTCTTCCCTTTTTTAAATGGCGAAATATCAAAAGAAATCAGGACATTTCGATATTATACATAACTAAACCAGTGACATGCGTCGAATATTTATTTTTGATTTTTTAATAGTAAATTATTGTTTTTATTTGCTTTTTGTTTTATAGTAGCGACACATACAAAAACGACTTGTCGATACTACGGATCGATAAACAGAAGGCAAGCCTTGACCTCGTCTTGAAATTTTTAAAATAAAATTTTGTTGGTGAAAGAAAATATAAAATTTTCGTATGAGCGTTATTTTAAATTAATTTTGTCAAATGTAGTAATGGTTTGAAATATGGCTTTTAACTGGGAATTCAGTTGCCTTTTAATATGATTTGGAAAGGTTATTATTGGGTTATTCTAATCATGGTAGTTATTGGAGTTTCTTCTGTTTGCATCTTGTGTTACGCTAAGCCCTTACGACGCGAACACATGATATCGAATTTGCGACTCGGGAGTTAAGTGATTTATAGAAATGACACATGGAAACAAATTCTGCAACCTGACGTCATTTTACAGGGTTCGAAGTGATACCTCATTAAACGTGAGCAACTTTTAGATTGCACGACGATCTTTGTAAAGTTGACAGAAAAAACGCTACGTGGGCCAGTAGTAAAGAAAAGTATATATTTGATGGGAGAGAATGGGTTCTATATCGGACGACTCCCATCAGTGGCATGAAACAGAAATGAGAATTTTTTTATGGATCTAGGTTAGCAGATTTTGTGATATTAAAAATCAAACGGTTTTTCTAAATATCTGGACGATACATTAAAACCAGTTAATTAATAAAAGAAACGGATATTTTATTACATAAAAATCGAGAAAGAAAGAAAAACTGAACAGCAGATTGCCATAATTTTTTAATTGATCACCCGTAAAAAATCACCCATGTATGTACACACAGTAAAAGGCTGGTCGTTGATTTTAATGACTTTTCGTTCCTCTCAAAATACCGTGTAAGAATATGATGAGACTAAAGTAAAGTGAATTTCCACTTTGAAAATATTGTCACGCTTTTTGTAGTACAACATGCATTCTGTACGTTTCTAACGTCGTCAATTCCTCAGGTTTTATTTCTTGGTTTTTTATCTTGTTTTAAAAAGGAACAAATGGTGTATATCAGTATATTTAGACTGTTACATCCTTCGAAAATGTTCTTTTTGTTAAAAACTTTAACAATTATTTTCTATCTTCTATTCCTTTCTATTTCTAATTACATTTATTCAAAAATTAAATCATATATATATATATATATATATATATATATATATATATATATATATATATATGAATAAAAAAGAATGCGAAAAGTATAAAAGCTTATAACTTTTCTTTATTCGTTTTTAATTGGTGACGTGCAGGAATACAAAATAATAATATTATGAAAAAAAATTTAAAAACTTTTTTCATGAGTACATAATTTTCGACCGATCCTTCAGTCTTCATCGGTGTAGTGAAAGTATGAGGATGCACGGGGAAAAGGGGAATCTATATATATATATATATATATATATATATATATATATAGAGAGAGAGAGAGAGAGAGAGAGAGAGAGTCATTTTGCTGGGACTGATGGCCGCTATCTTAAGATATTTGCAGTCGCACTCACACTATAATAAAATTGTATTATTTTTTAGGAACATCACAATACAAATTAATGGTATATTAAGCATATTTTTCTGCTCGATTTTTTTTGCTCGAATTTACATTTGTCACAAATTTTACCCAGGAGACGTCCGTAACCGTTTATTATATTTTACGTTACGTTAGTTTATCATTTTCAGTTCTGAAAATAATGACCGCGGCCTCGTACAAGTCTGGCGTTTCCATTTGTTGGCGCTTGCGTTTTGAAGAAATAAAATATTATCATTTTACGGTCATTTCGGTACGGTTAAAAACAAAACAAAATGACGGCATTCATCCGAGGAAACAAGTCGGCATATACACTTATCAAGAGATCAACACACGTGATATTACTTTTTCGTACAATGTCGTTTGATACTTAACAGTTGTTTATTCTCTTTCATATTGTGACTTTTACTTTATTATATTTTGTTGTATTTACATATTTTGCATCGCTGCATACAATATTTAATATTATTATTGTTATTGGCTCACGTGGAGCTTTCCCACAGGTAATCAATGATCTGATTGAAAAACTTTTGGTGTTTCCTGGAAGCTGTGTGACAACAAGTCTCCCCAGACGTTCAGCACTCTCCAACTCCTTTCATAGCATTTTTAAATGAATTTGCGTTATTGCAACAACCTCTCACCATTGATTTCTCGCTGGCAGCAGTCATTTGTCTATACTGGAATTTGAGTGGCACTATGCCTCCACATGGTCCTAGTTCTCTTCGCGCTTGTCCAGCGGAGGTCTGGTCAGAGCTCTGTCCTCGGTCTTTTCATCCTCTTTGACCCTTCTCGGCTATTAGGTATCACATTTTTGGGCGGATGCGAACGGTGATGGGACAATGGGAGGGATGCGTGATGAGGATATAGAACTTGTTGATATGCAGCTTCAGTGTTCTTCATTCCTTGTAATGCTTTTCATATTTATCTGTGCAGCATTTTGTCTGGCTTACGCATGTGGTTCATGTGTATTATTCTCCGCATTCAAGGGGTTTCCTTAATATTTCATACGTTTTCATTATCGTTAGTCGATGCATCTTTGCTGCCATTCCTCTAATTCCAATTTCTCCCATCTTTTTTCAAAGTTTTTTTTGTGGGAATTGTTCCTAATGCTCCTGCTATTATAGGTATTATTGTGATTTTTTTTTCATCCAAATACCTTTTAACTTTCTGGCTACCACTGTGTATTTGCCCCGTTTCTCCTTTTCTTTCATACTCAGCCTGTGGTCAGCTGGAACAGGAAAATCTACGATTTGGCAGGATTTTTCTTTCTTGTTAATTATTACGATATTTGGTCTTCTTGCTTGGATAGGTCTGTCTATCTGTATGCCCATGTATGCCCATAGAATTTTGTGATTCTCGTTTTCGAGTACTTTTGCGGGTTTATGTTTGTACCATTTGCCTGTACGTTAAAAATGCAGTTGTTTACATTGTTCCCAGTGTACTACCTTCCCACTTGGTCGTACCCGCTTTTGAATTTCTTTTGGACCAGTTTGCTGCATTCACTTACTATATGGCTTATCGTTTTGTCTCTTTGTCCACAGCCTGCATTTGCTGTTTTCTGAATTTTTAGCGATCTTTGCTTTAGTATGGTTGGTTCTTATCAAGTTATCTTGTGCTGCAGTTATTAATGATTAAGTTTTTTCGGTTTACATGTCCTTTTCACATCCATGTCCAAGTGTTTTCGTTATTCTCATCTATTGTCATTCTTATGGATCCTCCGTATAGTTATTTCTCTTTTCCTTTTTCTTTTCTTGTGTTGTCATTTGTCTCTCTGTTTTCATTTTTAAAAATATTTTTCAGTGTCTCTCGCTGCCATAATTATCCTTTCAGTATTTTGTCTTATGATTTTTTCTAGTTCTTTTTTGTGCCTTTCCTTTTAACGTAGAGTCTGTCAATATCACACTTTTGGATATAGTGCTTTGTGGATGGTCATGAGTTTCCTGGTCCTCTGATAGATCTGTTTCAGTTCTACTTTTGTCCACCCGATAAACGGTTCAGAGTATCTTACTAGTGATACTGTCCATGGATTTATACATTTTAATAGGTTTTCCGCTATATAATTTCGTTTCCAGGAGTTTTCCTGTTCTCTTGAGGTATTTCTTTCCAATTCTCTTTTTCATTTCTATTGCTCTGATAGTGTCCGCTTCCAGAATTCCCAAGTCTTCATAGTCTTCTTGGTCCCCCAGTGCCCGCATCTTCGTTTGGTTGGGTAGTTCTATGCCTTTTGTCGTTTCCAGTTTTCCCTTTCTTACAACTAGTAATGCGCACTTTTCAATTCCAAATTCTATTTGCATATACTGGATCTAGATCCTGATAGTGTTAAATCGTGTCTTTAGCTCCTTTTTGATCCTTGCAAAAAGTTTCAAATCGTCCATGTACATCAGAGTTTACGTTTTTTTTTCACTGTATTAGAGAACGTGTATCCGGCTTGGCACTTCCTCATAATGTTGTTCAGGAGCATCATGACTATAATAAACAGTTATTATTATTATCATTATTATTATTATTATTATTATTATTATTAATTTTATTATTATTATTAGTCTTACACACGTTCGGATGTTTTATGTTTCTGTCTTTGTGTACATTTCTCCGGCCAAAATCGAAAACAGCGGCGGAGTTTAAAAAATAGCAAACGAAACAAGTAAGAGTTTCTAACCGAAATTTTAATTCGAACGTGAAATTCATGGTTAAACAAGGAAGTGTCTTTCACATGTTCGGATGTTTTTGTGTTTCTATTTTTGTGTACATTTTTCCGGTCGTCAGCAATTCTGCGGCGGATTTTTAAAAAATAGCAGAGAGAAAGAAAAAAAAAGAAGCGTTTCTAACTGAAATTTGAATTTAAAACTTGAATTCACGGTTAAACGAGGAATTGTCTTTCACATGTTTGGATGTTTTATGTTTCTGTTTCTGTGTAGATTTTAAGAAAGAACACGGAACTTTACATGCTTCTGTATGCAGCGTCATACGTTATTGTGAATCGTCTTGGCTTATTACGGAAGAAAAGGGAGAAATAAAGGATAGAAGGCCACACTGGCATAGGGGGCTTTAAGAAAGTATTAAATGGTGGCGGAAAGACATTGGTAGAATAGAAGAAATAAGAAAATGTGTTACGCGAGGACAGAAAGCCAAGGATGATCTTGAAAGGAGGTATGTATTGCTGGAAAAGGGAACGATGAACGTTCTACCATTGTTAAAAGATAAGGTCAAGACTGGTGGTATGAAAATTAGAAACTTTGTTAGAAAAAGTGTTGCATTTCGGCAGAACAACCTTTTCAGGAACAATCAGACTCAGCTGTATAAAGAATAAAATGGTAGTAAATAGGCAGGAAATAACAACACTCTAAATGCAAGAGATGCAAAGAAGTTCTGGAGTGAAATTTGGTCTGTCGAATGGCGATATAATGAGAAGGCTAGCTGGTTGGGAGAGGTCAGAGAAAGGCTATCAGAAATGCAGCAGATGAAGAACGTTGAGATAACCATCGATAACGTTAAGGCTGGCATACAAAGGATGACAAACTGGAAGGCACCTGATCCAGATGGAGTGATGGGCTTCTGGTTTAAACAGTTTCCATGCCGTTATCCACCTATAGCTGCTGCTCTGCGAAGGATTGTAGAGTCGGGAGATTTCCATGATTAACTTGTGAAGGAAAGAACACCACTGATAAGGAAAGATCCTGCAAAAGGAACAGATGTCAATAAGTATAGACCAATTACATGTCTGCCAATGATGTGGAAACTGTTGACTGGAATATATGCGGGGAAAATTTATGAACATCTAGAGAGTAATGGTGTTTTTTTCTGACGAACAAAAGGGGTGTCGGAAAGGCTCAAGAGGTACTAAAGAGCAACTACTAATTGATAAAGCAATAATGCAGGATGCGAAGAAGAAGAGGAATCTAAGCGTAGCATGGATCGATTACAGAAAGGCTTATGGCATGGTTGCTCATTCATCGATACGTGAAACACTATTGATGATGAAGGTTGCTGAGAATGTGGTACGAGTTTTGGAGACAAGTATGGCTACATGGAAAACGGTGATGACAGTAAAAAGAGAAGAGATGGGGAAGATAGGCATTAAACGTGGGATATTTCAAGGAGATTCGTTATCGCCACTTCTTTTTGTAGTTATAATGATGCCACTGAGCATCTTCTTGAAGAGGGAAAAACTGGGGTATAACTTTGGATTTGATGACATACGCCTCAACCATCTACTGTTTATGGAAGATTTGAAAATATTCGGTAGAAATCAAAGGGAAATAGAGAGACAGGTAGAACTCGTCGGGACATACTCAGAAGACATTGCGATGGAGTTTCGGATAATAAATATGCGGTGTTGCTGATGAAAAGAGGAGTAAAGTTTCATTCGAATGGAATAGTGCTGCCAAATGGAGAACTCATGAAAGAAATAGAAGATACAGCATATAAGTATTTGGGCAGGTTGGAGGGTGTAGGCATCATGAACAGAGAAATGAAGGAAAAAGTCAAAAATTTTCAAAGAGTCAAACTAATTGCAAAATCGAAACTGTATGGAGAAAACCTAACGAAAGCAGTAAATGCATGGGCAGTCAGTGTTTTGAGATACAGTGCGGGAATTTTAGAATGGTCTGACTAGGATTTGCATGCCATGGATATCAAAACAAGAAAAGTTTTAGCAATGTTTGGAATATTTCACATTCAAAGTAGCGTAGCAAGGCCGTATCAAAAGCGGAAAGATGGTGGGAGACGATTGAAAAGTGTAAAAGATTGTGTTAGAACCGAGGATATGTCGTTGAAGGAGCATATGGTTAGACGTGAGGAGTGGATGCTTAAGATTTTGGCCAATAAAATGAAGGTATGTGAGACCAAGGCTGATTATGTGAAACGTATAGATAAAGTGCAGAGAACTGGCTAGAAAGAAAATGCATTGAAGGTTCTTCCAGGATATTGCAGAAGTGACTGATGAAAGATCATGGTAATGGCTTAGAGCTGGGTATCTGGCTAAGACCACTGAAGCTTTTGTTTGTGCAGCACAAGAACAGGCATTAGGAACACGATTGTTCAAAAAAGTGGTTCTAGGAAAGGAAGTTGCTGCAGAATGCCGTATTTGTGGTAAGACCTCAGAGTCAATTGCGCACCTTGTAGCAGGGTGTAGTTGACTGGCCCAGAGAGAGTACCGCAAAAGACACTATCGCTTGAGACTCCTGATATATTGGGAGGTTTGTAAGAGGTTTGAGGTGAAGTGTGCTGGAAAATGGTTTGAGGAGGTGGCTGATGAAGTTAGAACATGAGGGATGACAAGGTAGAGGTATGCTATTGTAGGTACCACCAACATCCTTAGGAAAACCCTTGATCTTTTAAGCTCCTGGTTTGAAGCCGGGATTAAGGAAAATCTTCTGGAAACGAATTCCATCTCTTTCCAGAGAGACTTTCATAAACGAAATCAGAATTATTATTATCATTATCATTATTATTATTATTATTATTATTATTATATTTAATACTTCTACCCTGATAAACACTATCTTATGTACCTTTCTACCACCATTTCTGCCACAGTCACTCGTGATACTAAAATGTTACATTACATCCTATGAGCAACACCATCACAATCGCCACATCAACAGAAGTAGGAGTTCATATTTTTTCTCCGTAATTGTTTAGCCCTATTAGTTTCGACCGGAAAAAAATTACATTTCTCAACGCATCTGTGATTTCGCCGCCCTTAACTCGCTATCTGCTACATTGACATAACATAACCTTACAAATTCCCGATCAAAACATATTAAAAGCTCTCCTTACAAAGTCCTCGCTTCTTAGCTTCTTCCATTTCCGCCCGTTAGTTTACACAGTCGTACCAATACAATTATTCGTTTTATATTTAAAGATCTGATAAATGCACATTTCGTATTTGTGTGCGTGTGTACGCTTGCGTGAACGTGCGTATTTAATGTTTGTCTTGGATTTAGTATTTATTTATTTATACTTATGCGAGGTTACAAAAAACATATATATTGAGTTGTGATTGCAGATGTCGGCCGATAAATGCAGAACTTCGTTTTTTATTTGACACACAATGCCACTATTTATCGGTTATTCAGAACCATTACTATAGTTTTTACAAGTTGTATGTTATCAAGAAATAAAAACAAATAACACACGGTGTGTACTATTATAAAATACTAGCGGTTCAGCTTTATGTGCATATGTATATATTAAAAATCAAGCATATGTACCGTAATGCCTTGCTATATAATAGGGTCCCTTAACTTCAATAGAGAAAGTTGGTAGAGGCAGCCGAGTTCAATTTTATTTTTTAACTTTGATGCCAATTTTTAAACATGAACATTTATTGTTTTGGGATCATATCAATGTAAAATATTTGACCCATGTCCAAGTAACCTACATCTAAAATTTCAAGTGTTTAGACCCAAAATTTGCGGAGAAATTTGGTAGAGCCTGCAAAGGTGCACTTTTTTAACTCTCACCTATTGGTAGCGAAATTTTCGCTCAAATACTGATTATAAAGCTTGCTGCATGTCTGAATACTGTTTATGTAAACTTTCAAATGTTTGGACCCAAAATTGGCTTAATAGTTTGCTGAAGATAGTAAAGGTCAAATCTTTTTAACGTTGACGACTTGGCAGCACACTTTTCGGCGAAAAAACGATTAAAAAGCTTGCCCTATGCCTGAATACAGTTATGTAAAATTTCAAATGTTTAGACCAATAATTAGCTGAGGAATTTCGTAGAGACCGCAGAGGTCAATATTTTAAAACTTTGACTCCAATTATGACCCCTTAGCATTTATTGTTTTGGGTTAAAATCAAATTATAAAGTTAGATCCATGTCCAAGTAACCTATACCTAAAATTTAAAAGTGTTTAGACCACAAAATTGTTGGAAAATTTCGGTAGTGTTTTCAAAGGTCAAATCGTTGAACTTTAACCTCTTAACAGAAAAATCTCTGGCCGAAATCCGATTAAACGAAAATCCAAAATCTCAATACCCGATATGTCAAATCTCGAGTCTGTAGACCGAAAATTGACAGAGTTATTTCGAAGGGAAATGTGCACAGATAGCCAGACAGACATTTTTACTTTTATAGATATATAGATAACATTATTAGATAAAATAATTTATTAGATCATTATGTTCGTATTGAAACTAAATTATTTGTTATTAAAATATCTGTTTTATTATTTGATAATACAACAACTTCGGAGAAGGGTTACTGATAGCACAAGGAATGTTAAAACTAAATTATTTTTCCTGATTAAAATATTTTATGCTTATTTGATAATCCAATGTGTTTCTTTTGTTGATTTTCATAATAACAGAAAGAAGTGTTAAAACTAAAATATTTTGTTGCATATAAATATATGGTTTCATTCTTCGTGTTTTGACATCACTCTATTTCGTTCAGTTGCATCACATAGTTGATTGTCTCCACTTCCGGTAGTTTTTTTTGAGCACTGATCTTGGACATTACCCAATAAGCAATATTATCTACCTAATTGTTGATGATTCAACGAAAAACATATTACGACTGCCATAAAAACATGGGAAATAGCTAAAGTGTCTTATTTCTTCGAAAACTATTTTCTTTTAATTCTTTATTTTATACCTTATTGTTTTGCGTTACTTTTGGGATATTCGTATTAATAAGACATGCCAATTCATTAAATACGGCTGGTTACACTTGAACATCAATCGGCATTATTTCTTTCGAAGACTAGATTTGCGAACATAGACATTTATTTGATTAAAAAATAAAAACAGTTTCCTACTACATTATAATCTTCCTTAGTCAGCGATATTCTAATCTTTAAAAAATTGCCTTGCAATTTTGAAAAGCTCATTATTAATGATATTACACTATACTAACATACAAAAATTGGTACCCATGCACTTATTGATCCATTCTGAAATAATAACTTTATTATTTAGAAAGCCATTCTTAACATGGGGATGGGAGGATATTGTGTACCTAATCTATACTTTCATATAACGATTTAGTAAAAACCGATATCGTTAAACTTTAATTAAACTTGAAAATACTATTTTTAAAAAACTAGCGCGGATCAATAAGTGCACTAGCACTCAAAAAGTAAATCGGCTAAAAATATATTCTACAATATTCATTTCCATACTAAAATTAAACATTCATGTTCCCGCCACTCTAAACTTAAGTTATCCACAAGTAATGTAAAACCTAATCATGAGAAACGTACATTTTTCCAAGTTAGGGGAATAGTATACATTAAGACAATTGGGATATCATTGAGCTGTTAAATCATTATAGAATCGAATTTTTGGCCTTCAGATATTCACTATAACCTTATACACAAACACTTGTTTTGGTGTTTCAATTTTGAGTGTCATCCTCCTCGTTTGTATCGACGTCTTAAATGTTATTTGGATTGTTAGTTTTCAGTGTGGTAAAGGCCACATACACCAGTGCCAGGGAGTCCATAATGTCTACGGCTGCATCGACATAATATGCATACCTCTTAACTTGTGAATGGATAATTGTCAAGATTTTGTAAGGTGCGGCATGGTTTTGGGGTCATAATTGGAACTAACTGATAATTTCCGAGTTTCCATCCTCATCCAGTTGGGTTCATTTCACTTGTCTTTCCCATCCATACGATTATTTTGAAGTAGACACGTTGGCTATGGAAACTTATTGCTGATGATGTTTCAGCAGTTACCACTTTCTTGGTGAAAATTGTATGTCGATGATAGTGGATCATTAGACTTGCAGTGATTGAGATTTGTTTCGATAGTGAATGCACCCGCACAGGACTTCATGAAAAGTGCAGATTTCACTAATTTCCAACAGACTGACCTCTTCCAATGCTGAAAATCCTTGATTAACTTAGTGCATACATAATCTCGTCGAATTTATTTCAACAGGTTAATGTAACATATGTATGTGGTCTTGACTGTTTGCTTGCATCAGAACTAAAGTAAATGGTCTCATTGTCTATTCTGGTATAATGAAGGAGAAGGATACCGTGTGTCTATTTCTAGGGGTGACAGAGGCAATGACAGTCATTTCATGAAATATCCCTTTGCTAATCCAGAGACATAAGATTGTGATCCACATTACCAGAGACAAAAAGAACATACATTTCCAGCAAATTTACATCTCCGCCTAGAACATCAGGTTTAACACAAGTTGCTGCATTTTTTCAAATCTCATCACTTCTGTATATAAGCAAGAAAATCACATGAAGAGCACAGTAATCCCACTTGTAGCGATGTAATGACAGCCCGTGAGCGAACTGCCTGACTTATAGCACGATTAACTGCAGCAACCTTGCGTCTTGTGTCTTTTCTCAACGAACAAACTAGTTGGAACGAATGAAAAAACTGAATCAAGCTATAAATCCTCACTATGTTGCCACTGATTCTTCATTGTGGAAACCGCAGACATGATATCACTTTTAATTAATCTGGCGGAAGTTTCACTAATAGCTTGTTTTAGGGATTTTTCATCATCTTCATGACAATTTCCGTTGTTATACGATCTGCGATGCTTGTTCTCTTATAGTGATAATATCTTCCAAGCCTTTTCCTTCAGAAAATCTAATTGAGTTTTTATAGCACTAATTTTTATTGGTGTCAGAATCAGGAATGGAAAGATAACCTTTAATTATGAGACTCCGAGATGTTGTTCTTTACTTTCCAGTTCTAGGTAAGCACACATTTTCTGAAATGCTTTATATTTATTTTAACATTTAGGATGGTCCGGCTTTCTTAATAATGGGTATGCTAAAATTCAAAAGGTACAGACTTGACATTCCTTAAATTTCTACTATATAAATTACGATGAATGCCATCTACTGCATGTAAATCTCGTAAATGGTATGCAATGCAGCTCTTTGCAGTCAGTACCCAATCATCTAAACGGTATTCACGGAACTCCGAAATTGTTTCTACAAATTTGTCCGTGCGTACCCAGCTAAAGTATCTCTTGTCCAAATCAATTGTACATCCACAGAATATTCAGTCCTTTGCACTATCAAAAGCTCCACTTAAGCCTCTTGTGCTCCTCTTTCCTGGCACAGAAGCACTACTTAACTTTGCGGCATGGCTGTTAATGTTTTAACATTAATGTCGACAGCTTTTATGCACTTTCATACGATCTTAAACTACAATATCGTCTTTTCGCTTTACACTGGCCTCATATATTACTTTTGCCCACTGCTACTGAATTGCAACTGGGATGCTAAATCTTCTCTTTACAAGTTGGACAAGAAGCTTGACTGACTGTCCTTCCACTTAATTGTTTAATCACACCTTAAAGAGGGAAAGATTCGAATTATTTATGCAGTCAGAGCCAATCAAATATCTATAACATGCCTCATCTACTCTCCAAACATTGACACAGATTAGGCCAACACTATTTTTTTATGATCGTAATGTGTTATTTGCCCCAGGAAATGTGTGAATAGACACCACGATCACCGACTTTGAATTGATAGTTATAGAGTTATGATCGTTCAAAGGTTTCGGCAACCACTTTTGGACGCCATCTTGAGGAAAAAACCCTTTTTGGGGGTCATATTTTCGTAAACTCTTAATATGTAAAAAAGTACATTAAACATATCAGAATCAGACGAGAAACATTTTGTTACATTTTTTCATGGTTGAGGGGATATTTTCTATATAATCACTCTACTATCCACCTGAAACTGTAGTTTAATTATTTTGGGGGGAGAACTTACCAATTCTGCTTTGGCTTTCTGGCATACTTTGAGCGGGGAATGCCGCCACTGTAAGGGTCATGTTATTATATATTTTTTCGTCTTCCTGTTTGTCTGTTGCCTTTAATATAGGTTCTGTTTATTCTGTCGAATATAACTTGCTAATAATGTGTTTGCTTATTCCAAGAATATATGAGGATTTGCCTATACGCGGTCTATTGTCAATTGGTCACCGAGTACCCCACATGTTTCCATTTGATTTATAGAAGCTGGGTGGTGCATTTTCATTGATGAACACAATTCTCTTCTGTTTATTTATTCTCCTCCACATATAAAACTATCATTGAAACAAGTAGTCGGACGGAAGATTGATAGACGATGTAATTGATTACAGGATAAAACATAAAGTAATTCACCATATTACTTTTTATGACCGCATTTTTCTATTGTAATTCACATTTTCCAAGCTTCCAGTAAATTCACTTGTTCTTTGTTTAATTTCATTTTTTCACCATAAACATAACATGCACATATGTAATAACATTGTACAGCACTCGTCTGCTTTCAATAAGATCCATCAAACTGCCTCCCGTTCATTCTTTTATTCTCTCTGTTTCATTTGTTACTTCTCTTTTCGCGAGAACTGTGAATTGCTAGCAACAGTAGTCGCTAAGGCTACGTGGTTGCTATGGAAACTAGTCATAAAAAGCCGAGCTCCCGTCATTACGTTTTTTTTCTGTTATTTTGTAATACCAGTAAATTCATCCTAACTTTTGTTGTACTGAACGAAAATTGAATTTTTTTTCACAATATACCTCAAAAGGTGATCCATAAACTGTAATCATTGTTTAAAATTTGATCCAATAAACAGTGAGCGTTAAAGCTTAAATGAGTAACACAGTCACTTAACCATATATTCAAGCACGGTTTTGATTGAGTGATATAGATATAATTCTAAGATGTATGAATCATTATTGTTATTATTGGAATCCTGTGAGACGATTAATTTGTATATTTATTTATTTGTTTGTTTGTTTGTTTATTTGAGAACTGTTAATCTCACTTTCATATTTGTCGTTTCAGGACATTTTGGCCAACTATTCCTTTAGTCTTTCTAACCACCTGACGAAAGTCAGAGGAATAATTTGGCACAACGTCGTGAAACAACTACAAAGATGAGAATAATAATCTGCAAATCAATAAATAAAGATGCATAACTTGTTGGGAAGATCAGAAATTGCGATTAAATAAAAGAATTGAAATAAAATTATTGATAAAAACTATCGTATATTTAAACATGTGTTTTGAATGGTAAAAACATGTAGTAATGCAAAACTTATCAACTGAGGATTGGTATAAAATGTAGTCAATTTTGGCACGTACAACATTGCATAACTATACTTTCGAATTTAATATACAGTAGACCCCCCGGTACGGTTTCCCCCTGTTTTTTGTTATTCAGGTAACGATGTGGAATAATATATTTCCGGTCTCGTTTTGCTGGATTTGGTATAATAAAGTTTTATATAACGTTTATTCTTCATCTTTCACTTAATATTATATATATAATTATATATATATATATATATATATATATATATAATTATTTTCCGCAGCTGAGTCATATATATATATATATATATATTTATATATATATATATATATATATATATATATATATATATATATATATATATGGCCCAGCTGCGGAAAATATTTATATATATATATATATATATATATATATATATTTCTATATAATTATATATATATAATATTAAGTGAAAGATGAAGAATAAACGTTATATAAAACTTTATTATATATAATTATATATATATATATATATAATTATATATATATAATATTAAGTGAAAGATGAAGAATAAACGTTATATAAAACTTTATTATATATATATATATATATATATATATATATATATATATATATATATATATATATATATATATATATATATATATATGGGCGTAGTACAGATGCTAAGGAATGAGATGGAGAGTTGTATGTTTTGGGTTCGATTTAAGCTGATGGCACTCAAGAAAGGGAAAAATGTGTACGTTATAGCAGACACAGAAATGATTCTATTAGGTTGACAAGAAAGTTATTGCAAAATGTTAATTTTTATTTCATTTATGTAGTTCGAAATATATTTTGAGTTATAATATTGTTATTTTATATATTACTAGCAAAAATACCCGTCGTTGACTGGGTTCAAAAACAGCCTACAGAAAATGGAGTCTGATTTATTAAAGTATGATAGGTTATGAAATGGAAGGGTTGTAAAGAGATATCTTCGAATTTAGGGGTATCAAAACCAAAGCAAAATATGATGAATGTAAAAATAAAATAGATGAACCTCATAATTTAATATTCCACACCTGTTCACACTTAAATTCTTATCACAATATTCTATGGATCTATATTAAATAACTTTGCTAAACTTTGTGACATATTTCAATTCTATGGAGGTCAGGGACGAACCAACACCCCATAATGTTATTATACCATATTTCTTCAAACTGAAACATAATTATCAAAGTATACTTACTCAGATAGATATGAAAAGTCTTTATTAACGTTTGTCACTATTTCCATTCTATGGAGGCCAGGCGCGAGCCCAGACCCCACAATTTTATTATACCATTTAAGTTAAAACATATTTATCAAAGTATTATTATGTACATATGTATCAAAAACACTTGTAAACGTTTATTTTTAATTTTTAAAAATTTTCCATACTTTCTGGATCAGACGCGTACGCAGATCCCACAATTTTAATGAATCATCATTATGTCAGATCAAACATACCCTTCCTGTTTCGATACATCTTCTATCATTATATCAGTTTTCTATAATAGTCAACCATACAGGGGCCTATTCGTGACCAGACACACAGACGTTCAGCTTTATATTATAGATATTAAAGAGCGTTTTTTTTTTGCTTTCTCTAATCGTTTAAATTGCAATCGTTTATTCTCTTTTCAAAACAATGAATACAAGATGGATAAAAAAGCAAATTCGCACAATATTCTTATTTAAATTCTAGCTAGGCTGAAAAGCTGCTGAAACAGCTTGCAGTATCAACAAAGCGTTCGGCCCAGAAATCACTACTGAACACAAAGCATAATGGTGGTTAAAGAAATTTCGTGACGGCGTCGTCTATAAGATGATGATCTTATTGATCGGCTATCGAATGTTTGCAACGATCAATTAAGAGCCTTAGTCTAAGCCAACTGTTCGGCAACGTGCTTCTGAACTATACGTGACGTTTACGACGATTTCCAACTGTTGAGATAGATTGGAAAGACAAATCCACTTGACAAATGTGTGCTTCACAGATTGAGCGACAACCAAAAGAAACGCCGTTATGAAGTTTGATCTTCCCTTCTTTTACTCAATGAGAACAACTCGTTTCTGGATAGTGTTGGGAATTGCGATGAAAAGTGGGTGCTTAACGACACCCGCGAATCACAGCTGAATTGTTAGACGCCGCTGAAGCTCCATGACGCTTTCTGAAATCAGAGTTGCACCAAAAGAATGTCATGCTGACTGTTTGGTTTGTTACAAGGAAAGGCTGTCCCTTTTCCATGTAAATAAGAAGAACATTACCTGAGTGGAAATGAAATTAGGATAAACCGATACTCGAACCTTGAAAGCAACGTTCAGAAATTGAAATGTTTGAATTTAGCTATTGTGTAATTCTATTGGAAATACTTAGATATTTTTATATTATAAAAAGAATTGATGGTTCGTTTTTTTTTTTGTGAAAACTGAATTATAAATGTAAGCTCAAATGAATGAACAATACAAATTAAAAATTTATTGTTAAAGAAAATAGGTTAGGTTGAAAAATAGGTTAGTTGAGAATTCTTTATTTGCAGAAGTGTGTTTTGAACAAACGTGTGTTTACTCACGTGAGTTAGTCACGTTTTAGAATCACAGCTGATGTCATAGCAAAAAGGGAATTCTCAATATAGGGCTAGAATTAGTCAGATTAGGGCAGTCGGGCAGTCGAGATCGAGCAGTCAGCATAGTCGAGCGGAAAGAGCTGACAGGGTTAGAAGTTTAACCATGTAGAACAAATGTGAATTCCTGACGTCATCATCATTCGACCGGTCCAATGAAATAAAGAATCACACTCGATTTTTGTAACTGTTGTTTTCGTGGCCTCATTCCACAAATTGAAGGTAATGCATTAATCATCTTTTATGAACATTGCGTAACTCTCACAGGAATACGTATCCCTGTCACCCTCGCTGTATGTGTTAAGAAGAAACATTCCAGAACTGTACAAATGTCTCACCTCTCCCCCTCATCATCGTAGTTATAACTGTTATATTATTGACCCAATATGAAATCAGCATCATATCTCTTTTAAAACGAAAACCCACTACACAACAGGTTGCCTGCGAATGGTCTCATCTATCATAGGCATTACGGCGGACAAATACGATTAAAAAATGAAATGAAACTTCGATAATAGCATCCACTATTAGTCAACAGATGAGGTCCATTTTTTTCATTACGACAATGCCCGATAACACGTTGCTAAACTGACCTGCCATAACTTGAATGAATTGAACTACAGAACTCTACCTCATCCGCCATATTCTTTAAATCTCTCATCTACCAACTATAACATTTAAAAATATCTCGACAACTTTTCGCCTGAGAAATCCTACAAAACCCAAGCGGTATGATAGACGCCCGCAGCAACATCATCGCAAACAGAACTCAAGATTTTTTACGTTACTGGCATAAAGACACTTGTTTACGTTGCCAAAATGTGTGAATTCTGATTCTGGTGCTTATTTCGTTTAATAACTATTTGTTTGAGCCGGAATATGTTTATCTGAATCGAAAAGTGAAATACCGCAAGAACTTTATTGTCCACCTGATAAAAGTTGTCATCTGATTAATAACGTTGGTTTATGTATGTATCTATCTTTTAAACGATTTATGTATCGAAAGTATACACCGTCTTACAGCTGGGTATGGTATTATGTTTCAACAATAAAATAATGCTGTATATAAACAGTTTTCAGTATCTTTAAGTTTTTTTTTTAATTTTCATTATTAATTCATAATGCATGGCTCTGTGATATTTCAGAAGACTGTAATATTCAAATAATATTATAGAAAACTAAAAGCATAATTATATATAAAATATTCACATTTAGTGAGCTGTATTAAGCTATGACGATGGGCATCCTTTATGATTTTTGTTTAATACATATTTTTCTCCTTGACACAAACTGTTTTGGCATCATTCCGACATACTTGATATGGTATCCCGTTGAAATTCTTGTAATATTAATAACAATGCAGCTGCTAATATCGTCTCTCTGTTTATTTTGTTATTGACACCTACGATGAAATGACAACGAGTTTTCGCTATACATTATATTTTATTCAGATAACATCGCCTAATAGAATTTGCATGTTGCAACAAAGATGCTGAGAAATACATTCCTATTATCAGAGCAACATTAAATTACAGATAATGTCGAATGTTCGACTGCGATCCAGATAAATCTATTTCGATCTAGTGGAAACAATTTACATGTGCGAATATTTTTATAATCAAAAACATCTAATTTTCTTACTGTAATCGTATCATTTTGGCATTGTCGTTACCAATAAATATTAATCATTTTATTTATTTCAGCTATATTATACGAAAATAAGTAAACATTATGTATTTAGAAAGTAAAAATATTATTGTTTATTAAAGTAATAAAATTTATATTAAAACTTAATATATTACTAAACGATTTGTAAGTAATAATGCCTCCGTTCAGTTCTGAAAGACAATCGATACCCTTTGTAAGGGTAGTTGCGCGTATAATTGTGAGGCAAGAGTTACGCAATCCCAGCCACACCTCTCCTTAATCCGCACCGCTTGAGTTAAGTGTCAAGGAAAAGTGCTAAACAAAGCCGAGATAAGCGGAGCCACCATACAGAATCTGGAAGTCCTAAATGGTGACCTAATTTAATAACGATCAGACTCAATATTGCTTAATTCTGTTATCTGATAATAATCCGTATGTCAACGTGATTATGCCGTATATTATTCTAAGTAATAAACCCTATCAGACACCTGTATGGCTAAGGTCAACGTGTACAACAGAGTAAATATGTTGACATGACAGCAAAAGAAATAAAATATTTTTATGCAAATTTATATAGGCCACCATTCGCCCATGTATCGAGTATTGCTGTTACACCTGGGCTGGTGCATCTGCTACTAGTCTCTCGCTCCTTGACAAGGTTCAAAAGAGAGTCGCAAACCTGATAGGCCCTGAACTGGCATCTAAGCTTCAGCTTCTGTCCCATCGACGAAGTATTGCATCCCCTGCCTTTTCTACAAGTATTTTAGTGGTGAATGCTCTGACGAACTGCAATCACGTGTGCCCCCACGACGTGAACATCCTCGACAAACCCGACAGGCTGCTAAATCCCACCCCCACACTGTAGATATCCCTAGATGTAAAAGATATTTTTACTCCAATAGTTTCTTCCCCAGAACCGCCAGACTCTGGAATTCCATTCCAGGTCCCTGCTTCCCCAACAGTACTGACGTGCAGAAGTTCAAGTGTAACGTGAACCGACATCTTGCTGCCCAAATCCCTACATATTACCCCAGTAGTTGTTGCCCCTGATAGTAGCTCCCTACACGAAAGTGGCAATTTGCCTTGTTTGTTGTGAAAATGTAATAAAAACAAATATTTAAAAAATACGCTATGTCAATACGGTTTACTATTATATGAATTATTATGTTAAAGAATTAATTCCTTGTATTAATTTGTTGCAATACATCACATGACTCAAAATAGATGACAAATACTGTATTTTTGCCCAGAGTAAAAAATCTACAACTGATCCACTAGGTGAACACGGTAAATATCTTTTTGGACTGTGTATCATTCAATATGTAAAACAAATATTTGATAATAATTGCTTTGATGTTTCCTCAAACGTTATATAAAATTCATTAGATTCCTAAATTTTTGCTTGTTCTGGTTTATTTTTTTATTTATTTATTTTTTTTTTTTGTAGTTTCCATGTTCTTGCGAAATTACCAAATAAAGTTATTAACAACGTTAATACGAAACGTTGATCTATTTTCTTAGTAGTGGTACAGTGAAAACGTAGCCTAGTGTTCATCTACCAAATAGTTTCACTTCAAACTTGTGAGAGACCGATCGGGCGTAATTCACACCGTAAGTGATTAATGGAAGAATTTTTTTCTTTAAAGTCAATGTTGTTACCGAAAACAACAATCTACGAAAATAAATAAATTCAAAATATGTTATATTTTGTGAACTATTTTGAAAAGTAGAATATTCGCACAAATTAAAAAATGCATAAACGAAACAAATATTTTTTTGCTCTGTACCTCGAATACTAGCCGATATTCGAACTCCCAACAATCATGAATGTTTGTTTCAGTTTGAAATATCACAGGAAATTACTGACCTCAAATTGTCAATATAAACATATGTCAAACTAGGTCAAAAGGGAGGACTAAGAGAGAGAGGGGGAGAGAGAGAGTTGCTAATGCCATCACCACCACTCGAACCTTCCACCAGCTATTCCCTTCCTTCTATACGCCGAGTTATTGTGTAAATATTGTAGATATTACGGACTTATTATTTGTTGTCTATTAAAGTAAAATAAATCGCATTAAATCTGAAGACATTCATAAACAAGACCGGTTACTAATTAACGATGGAGTTTTGTATAAACAACTTTTCAGCTTATGTTTGTAAAAGCAGGTTCATAAACAATATACATATCCACACTTTTGCACTCGGGGAAAGAATTGTGTAGACAAAGTGGTCGCCGAAAAGTGTACGACAACGCAGCTGGGGGAAACTAGCTATTAACAGCTAAGAGAGATAGAAGTCAAATAAAACACGAATTATCCTAGAGTAGAAAAGTGTCCAGTTTTACACATGGTAGTTGGGAGGCTGAGGGTAAATGTATTAGATAATTTAGATTTGTAAGTATTAATAAAAGTTTTAATTTTAAAATATAAATAAAAAAATTATATAATTAAATATGATTAAAAATTTATATATTTAAGTCTAAATAGGCCGGAAAGGGTTTGCAAGACATGACAGACACTGTTGAGCAACTATAATCAAATAGGAAAATGTTGTACAATGATATAAACAACCAAACTAAAATATATTAAATTGTCGATGCTCGCATTGCGGGTCCAGCGGATTTGTTAGAATTAATGAGGGCATGCTTTATCGAATATGAATAGACTTTTGATGTTGAGTTAAAGAAATATAGACAACGCTGAATCTATATGTTAGTGTGGGATCATTTCATTGAACAAACAACCACAATTGTTTATGTTGGACTTGAACACGACTATATTGTAATAAGCTGGAAAGCAGGGAAATGGAAGAGTTACACAATGTGCAGTTCTAAAAAGAAGTGTTGTCCATGGAATCTATGTTTAGGTTTAGGCACAGATAAAAAGGTAGGGGGGGAATTATGAATAGTGTTTACAGCCAAACGAGTGTTTCTCGTGAATGTTTGGCGAGGAAGGATCATAGATTGGAGCTTAGACAAGCACTTGCAATGAACATAACGATAAAACAGAAACAGTCTCACAATGTCTCTTCTGTGGGAAAAGGGTCTCAGCGAAGAGAAAAGGTATCTCCCACTAACATATATGTCTATTTTGAACTCTGTCAAGGTAGGATAAAGCTTCCTAGCAGCTCCTGGCCAGATTTGACAGGAGTACGCCATCCTTGGACGTACCTGGCTCTTATATAGGTAGAGAATTCCATCATAATGGAGATATCTACTTGATCGATAGAAGATTCCAGCGATATTGGCAACGGATTTGATGTACGTGTTCCATTTTCGATCAGGAGTAAAGTTCAAGCCCAGAAGCTTGTCACAACATGGAGCCTCCCTAAAACGAGAGCCATTAAGTTTATTTGATGCCAGATGGGGATCAGAACGTTGATGATGTAAAGATAGAAGCTTGGTTTTAGATGCATTGAAAGTAACAAGACACCTCTTTCCCCATTATATCACATGTTCAAGATCAGAGAAGAAAAAATCAGAGAGAACTTGATGTGCTACCATAGATGGTAGTGTCGTCAGAAAAAATGTCTACGAATTATGTAAGGATGTGATTTGGAAGGTCATTAATGTAGATCAGAGAGGAAAGTTGGACCCATATGAAACCCTGACGGACTCCAGCATTAATACTATGAGCTTCTGATTTCAGCCCATCAACCACTACGCTTATGATCCTATCAAAGAGAAATGATTTAATAATTGAAAAGACATTTCCAGCTTTGATATAGCTGGAGATTTTGTGGAGTAGACTTTTATGGCATAACCTATCAAATGCTTTTGATATCTAGAGAGCAATTTCCTTAGAAAGAAAACCTCTGTAGAGAGTTTTGCTAATCCTATGGGAAATAATCGTAAGCACGTCCGCTGTACATCTAGCAGATTGGAAACCATAGCGCATTTAACTAAGAAGATTATTTTTACTGAAGTGGGTGACTACTTCTCTATTTAACACAGATTCCAACAACTTACTCATGATGCACAGGGGACTGTTAGGTCTGTACTGAGTTTATGAGATTTTCCAGGGTGTTGGGAAGTAATTCTCCTTAAGATAACCCTTAAACAGCTTTGTAAGTATGGGAGCTGATTCTGGCTGAAGCTTTTTAGCACTAATTGAAATATCGTCAGGTTCAGTTGGTTTACTGGAATCAAGGTTGTTGATTAGCTTGGTAATATCACGCACAGATATTTATTTATATATATGTATATATATTTTAATATATGAGGAAATACGGGGGTTGACGGCGTTGATCGCATAGGGTATAATTAGGTGCAAATTTCTTGGCAAAGAGTTCGGCTTTGTCAGATGCTGACGAGACAGCGGTTGCAGCGAAGAGAAAAGGAGATGTCCCACCAGGCCACGAAGTCTATTTTGAACTCTATCAAGGCAGGACAAGTCTTTTCTATCAGCTCCTGCCCATATGTGGCAATAGTACTCCATCCTTGGACGTATCTGGCTCTTATATAGATAGAGAATTGCATCAGCAGTGAGATGTCTACTGGATCGATAGAAGGATCCGACCATTTTTCCAGCGGCCTTTGCAACAGATTTGATGTACGTATTCCATTTAAGATCAGGAGTAAAAGTCGAGCCCAGAAGCCTGTCAAAGCTTGAGGCCTCCCCAAGACGAGAACCATTCATTTTAATTGATGCCAGATGGGGATCAGAACGTTGATGATGTAAAGATAGAAGCTTGGTTTTAGATGCATTAAAAGTAACAAGCCATTATTTTCCCCATTGTACAACGTGATCAAGATCAGAGGAGAGAGAATCGGAGAGAACTTGGTCGTTTACTGTCTTAGATGTGCTACCATAGATGGTAGTGTCATCAGCAAAAATGTCTACAAATGATGTAAGGATGTGATTTGGAAGATCATTAATGTAGATCAGGAAAAGAGTTGGGCCCAGGATCGACCCCTGAGGGACTCCAGCATTTATACTGTGAGCTTCTGATTTTTGCCCATCAACTACTACTCTTATGAACCTATCAGAGAGAAATGATTTAATAATTGCGAAGACATTTCCAGCAATACCATAGCTGGCGATCTTGTGAAGTAAACCTTTATGTCATACCCTATCAAAGGCCTTTGATATGTCAAGAGCAAATGCCCTAGAAAGGTTGCCTCTGTCGAGAGATTCGCTAATCCTATGAGATATAACTGTAAGCACATCTGCTGTAGATCTAGCAGAGCGGAAACAATATTGTGTCACTAAGAAGGTTATTTTTGCTGAGATGATTGATTACTTCTCTATTTAACACAGATTCCAGCAACTTACTTATGACGCACAGGAGACTTATTGGTCTGTACTGAGAGGGGGATGAACGATCACCTGAATTCTTAAATACAGGGCATACTGATGACATTCCCCAGGGTGATGGGAAGCAATTCTCCTTAAGACAACGTTTAAACATTTTTGTAAGTATGGGTGCTAGTTCTGGTTGAAGTTTTTTGAGTACTATAATTGGAATATCATCAGGACCGGTTGCTTTACTGGAATCAAGGTTTTTGATTAGCTTGGCAACATCACATACATTTGAGGAGGTAATGTCGACACAGATTTCGGCACGCTGGACGCTTCTCTTTTATTTTGCGTGGTATTCGATTAATTTAAAGTAAGTATGGGATGTTGCTTTTCGTCACTGCATTCATGCTGAACTGCGTCGTACCCCCTCTATGTGTATCCTTCACCCAAAAGCGTCTCCAACTTTGTACAAACTAGTAAATGCATTGCCGGGCAGGACACCTTCATCGATACCCTTAACACGAATCATATAAGTGTATGTTACTTTCGCAGTTGCAAGCGTAGTCATCTAGTCGTCATTGTGCGTAGTATTTTGCCAGTACACTGCATTCAAGACTTTTGTTCTTGTCACAATGCGCTTTATTGTTCAATAGGAACACCTATTATTTTGTCTCTTGATTGTACGTGGACGCACCGAAATCATATATTCACACTCCTCATCCGTGTTAACTTAATAAATCTTTCTTCGCAAAACGCCTCGCGATTGTCAGCAAGAAACTTCATAGGAAGGCCCTCTTGCACAGAACACAATTTCTAAATGCTTGATTACGCTAGCAAAAAATTGTGATGCAACTGCTTCCAGATAGCAAAAAAGCTAGAGCTACAGTCTATAAACGTCATGTACATCTGAGTGTCGAAATGAGTTATATCTATAGAAAAACTGCTCCAATTTTTCCTGACGTCAAACCTACTCGGTTTCCAATGCAGTGGCTGCATCTAAAGATTGGTATTCTTTGCATATTCTAACTACCGTCCTACCTTAGTTTTATTTATTACTGGGTTGATTAAATTTACAAAGTACAGCATATTCTTCAAACCGAGATGTCCGCTAGGCCAATGGATTTCCTCTACTTGTGAGCAATCGTGTTCTGCGGCTACGGCACACACAGGTTCTCTGGGGTTCGTCATTTTACGGATTTCATTTTATTATGTAAATGTATTGGCTCGGTTATCGTGACACTTAACAAGTCCCACATCAGTCTTCAGTGCATATTTCAAGCCAATGAAGAGTCTATTCGTAATTGAATAGTTTTAGCTTTACACTGAAATGCAAATTGGACATCTCGTAGCATAACAGAAAGCTCGGCTAAGTTTATATGTATGCCCTTATGCATCGCTCGGGGCCAGCTTGAGTCTTCCGATGCGAAACCATTGCTTTCCACAACTACACTTGTAGCTATAGAACTAGTGTCTACTCACACATCTTGCCCATAGATATATCCTTATGTTTCACTGGATCTTTCTGGGTCACTCTCGATAAAATATTTCGGTTTTAGAGTTATTAAGGTAACAAGCCAGGTTTGTCCATGTAAACACGAGATCCAGATCAGAATAAAGAACAATACACACATACTGATGATCAATTTTGTCCGAGGTGTATCTGTGTTTATGCAGTTTATGAATTTTTAATGTATACAGTTTTTATATCTTTTTGTTCTCATCTTAAAGATAACCAGCAACTTTCCTGCGTATTTGTGTTAAATTCACCGAATTAATTTGCTCAATCTGGTTCTAGTCATTTATAATAACGTTACAGAAACAATGCTGGCATGATCCCATCAATCTATTTCAAATGCGATATTTACAGAAATCAAAAGTATGAAAAACATTTTAAAATATTTAAAATATTGTAGCATAAAACGAACTGGACCGGCATGGAATACACGATTAGTAAAAAATATTCTATCACTATAAAAATGGTTTATTTGATGGAAAAGCTGCTATTAAATTGTTATGCTGCGTGCAGCGACAGTGGTGTTTCAAAAAGCGTCGGCGACAACAGCTCTCCAAATTGTAGAGCCATGGTAATGTCAAAATACAAGTAAAACAGTAGTTTCTTTTTGCTTCCTTTTGGAGTCGGGGTATATCTCCCTTGGTGAGTTAAATGCTCCTCCAGATACAAGCCTTGAAATTTCTTCATGGTACACACAGCGCTTAGCGTTCCAAAATAATTACCCATCTGGTACTCGCCAGGCATATGTTTGCTTAAATTTGGTGATCTGGTGAGAACTATTGTGTCAACGTGATTGTGCCGTATAAATGATTACACTAACACATAAAACATGATGAACACAGATACATTTATTTTTGTAATCGTGTTTTTAGTTAAAGTTCTGATGACGACGACGACGACAATGATGATGATGATGATGATGATGATGATGATGATGATGATGATGATGATGATTGTTCTTGTACTCCTTAGACAGATGGTATCTTCTCCACGACTCCGTGATATTATATCTTATTTAAGGTCAAATTAACTCAAAAAGTCGTCGATGAATGATTTTCTCCTGTGTTAATGTCGTTTTTAATTACCGAATTCAACTCTATTATTCGACGCTTCTCTCCGAACTTATGTACTTTATTTCATTATTTCAAGCACCTTGTTTTTGAATATATATATAGAGAGAGTTTATTATTCACATTCTCTTTGGGTTTTGTGTAATCTGGAGAAATTCTAAGACTCTATATCCGTATTATCCTCGTCGTGTCTAATTTAATATTCAACAAAATCAATAATTTAAGACTAGTAATCAGAAAATAAACGATTAAATAAATAAATGAAATGCATGTGTGACATATATAGAGATTGTTATCAAAATAAGATAAAATGAGTATTTTCAATAAAATACTTTAAGAAATTGTGGAGGAACGCTTAAGTAATTGTGTTAGGTGATATGGTGGTTAAAAATATTTGTGAAATTTTATGAAAGATGGAATAAACACCTGGATGGATGATATAATGGTGATTAATTGACTGTATTCTCATTTTCTTTGTGTTAAAAAATTAGAGAAAAGAAGCACGTTCCCATTAAAATAGGTAAATATTCTTTACGTAGCGGTTTTAGATTGTGGTTGGAATCTGACGCCTCTTCTGCCGGTATGGTGTAGAAAATATTTCTTGAGATAATCTGTTTTGATGGGAATAGTAAGAATGCCGTATAATGGAAACAACGTGGACATATTGACAGTTGTGGTTAGATCTATATATGGAAATAGAAATTGGAGTTCATTGGGTTTTTTTTAGATTAGATGTCATTAGCATAGGTATTTTTTGCTTATAAAAACCTCTGATAACAAAATAAGAGAGATGATAAAATAATACTCTTAACGAATATAATTGTCAAGTATTACTAGACTTGGCGATACGTTAAGTGTCACACAAACATCATCGCAAACATTTATTAATAAGAAACAAATTATAGTTTGTTCTTTATCAGTAAAAAATCATTAAAAGTATTTTCTCTCCAAACATTTACAAAAAAGCATAGCTGTTTATTTACGGTTTTAAATTTGCCATTTATTTTACATCTTTCTTTAAATTAATGTTGAGAGGAGACTGCACGTTTTTTAAATTATATTTTCTTTTTAAAATATGGAAAATATGCTCATATAAATTGACATCTGTTTCTTTAATAATTTGCATGAACATTTTTCAGAAGAAAAACAAAAAAACAAATTGGTATATGTTGAATTTGCATCGAAAAAATCCACATATTTTAAACCAATTCTTTTCACATTTAAAAGTTAAATAGGAATTGGACCAGAAATTGATTCAAATTCGTCGGTATTTGTTTTATTTTATTTTTTTTTATTTATAATGTGTTTTTAGAAATTTAAACTACCGTAGGATTTCCACGATTTTGCAAGTTAGAATACTCCCATATTTAACGCAAAGTAATGTACAGTTATTCAAAAAATATATTATGTATCAATACAGGGTAAAAAATAAAAATCTCAAAATTTGAATGTGTCACATTACTTAATTATCCGCAATAAGTAAATGGAAGCTTTAGATGGTTTATCTAATTTTTGATATTAGAGTAAAAATGAGGACGTTTCAAAGTATTTAATGAAATAGTGTTCAATAAAGAAGAAGAGTTGTGCTATTGCGTAATTTATAAATAACTATTTATTACATTACATCAGTGTTGAAAATTACAATATATGAACTTTTCTGATGTTCTAAAAACGAAAGCAAACGTAACCTTTACATCCTGTTCTCATGTCGATTGGCCGTGTCTCAGAGTGGTCTATGTCTTACTGTTCATCGCATCTGAAACAAAATTCTCCCACAGCATAAACACAGACGCAAGCCCCATTTCTTACTGGACAAATGTGTTTTATTCGGTTACAATGATTTTTCACGGTCGCCTATTGTTAACCATTCTTAGCAGGGTGGTTAAGCTTTCCATTTTTCTATGGTTTTTATGAGTTATTTAATTCAGCTCCACGGTAAGTCTGCCGATCAATATTCTCTATTCAACTGTTTGGATCTGTTCATTCTGACCCTGTTCTGGGGTAGTTTACACCCCTATATCTATGATAATATGGATCGGTCTGGCACTATGTAAGTCAAATATTTCTGCCGTCGGGTGAAGTGGGCCCACGCAGTTTAACCGCTCGTATTTAACACTAGGACTATTTTACCTTAATATCGTGACACCTAAACAGGACCGCAACAGTCCCCTATATCAGACTCTCCGCCAACTCACATTTAACGAACTGTTTTGCCGTTGCTTCGCAGCTGATTACAACATGGTTGTTATCGAGCCCAGTGTTAAAACTTTATCGTTGAGTTGTCCTATTAACTAAGCAAATTCTACCCAATGCCACCACTAATCATTGTTACGATATTCTCTCACTGTATTTCTGACAACCAATAACCTTTGCCTTTGACAAGCGGTGACTTCCTTGTAAAAAATCTCACGTTATCTCATACCTTGATACTATTAAATTGAACAGAAATGTTTTTTCTTTATATTCATTGGAAATAATTTTCGAGCTTAAAGAATATTAGGATAGAGATTAAATCATCATGTGGCTTCAAATTTATGACCGCACTTTGTGAGAATCTATCAATTATTTAGTGAAAACATTTTATTAGAAAAATTGATAATGATGCCATATCTAAAAAGGAAAAAAAACAACAGATTCTATCTTAAAGATGATGTACTACGCCAACATCCGGCATGTCATTGTTTTGTGTTGTCATTTACATTCAATATAAGAAAGTTATAATCAGTGTAAGAAATTAAATGCCCGATCAGAATCGTGTAATTAATAAATTTTATCTTAACGCTAAAATAGTCTTGAGAACCTTAAAATCGACTTATTTTTAAATTCTATTAGAGAGTATAATACAGTATTTGCTATTAAAATATATATAAATGCTCTCGTTATATTTAAAAACCACAGTGTCATTTCAATTGAAAATATAGTCATTCCACTTATTTATAACATACAAGGTATTTTTTTATTTAAAATGAAAATATTAAATATAAAGTTCATAATTAGTTGAGAGAGATTAATTTTGTAAATTATGGTCATCATTATGTGTTCCGGTTAAATTTTTTGGAGGTCTGCATATGTTGAACTAACCACACAGACGCGCGCGCCCAAACACACACTAATTTAGAGATACATACATATATATATATATATATATATATATATATATATATATATATACATACATATATATAATTGTACATATATATATATATATGCGTGTGTGGGGGGTTCCATAGAAGTGTGTAGAGCATAGGGCAGGGTATACACAATTTTGTTTAATACGATCACTTGGACCTTGCTAAGGATAAAATTCAATATAATAGAATCATTATGTTCATTAATGTATTGCATAAATTAGCATAAAAAGCGTATGCGATTATTAGTAACTCGGTTCTATCTTATACATATTTTATACTGATTTATTTATTTAACTCTTTAACCATCTTCCTATCTATCATCTTCATGAACAATTCACTGAGCATTGATCAATCATAAATTGCAAGACATTTAGCCTTAATTGTCATCGTTGAGTTGCAAAATCTGCTTAAATTCCCTTGGAAATAACAGAAATAAGGTATTAAATTGGATAATCTAAGCGAATGGAATTGACAAGTATTAACATAACTTAGAATAATCCCATATTTAACGCAGGGTTCTGCAAGATTCATTTTCAATAAATAACGCATAAATGCAGGATACTCAAAAATATACTTCTCCAAGTTTGGGTGTGTCTTATTTCTTTTACTAGCCTGGGTGGCCGGCGTGGCTCAGGTTTTTGCAGGTGTGTGTTGAGCAAAAAAAAAACAAATAAAAACACCGCGAAAGAAGAAAAGAAATTGAAAAAACCGTGACGTGTTTGCTATTGTACCCATAACCAAACCAGAAGTTACGTAGGTTTAAATTAAGGCTAGACAATCGAGAATATCGGCGAAAACAGCGACCCCCTCCTTCTAGAAAGTGTCCAGTTGAGGGTGAAAGGAATTAATGTTTTTGGCCAATTTTTCGATATTTGTCGTCCGAAGCGTCGGACTTCAAAACGATTGTGGCACTATTTCTTTGTGACACTGTTTCTAACACACTCTGCAGCATGGCCAAGTGGTTTGTTGTCATGTGCGTAGAGATACAAAGAAACAGCTTCCCATAATTCCCTTTCCTAGACCTATCTCTCTTTCTGTTCAGACCTGTCATGAGGTGCGCACCATAATTTTTGTCTCTCCGTAAACGAGGGGAGCGAGGGAGCACCCTCTTACTCAAAACAAGTTAGGTTTGTTAGCTTTGAAAAGAAAGCCTATTGTCCAGTTTTAAATTGTAAAAGTTTCTTTTTTGTAATATATATTGTATCTAATGTAAAATAAAATAAAATAGTTAGTAATGTTGTGTCGCATGTTTCTTTTTCTTGTGTCCGCCATAAATACCTTCACAGATGCCTTCATAAATGCCTTCATTGAAACAACGAAGCAGTCCGGAAAATGAAGAAAGAAAATCCCAGTCAGAACGCCACTAATGGTGAAGAGGTCAAGACGTTTCCTGGGAGAAGAAGGAGCCACACAGCACATCCAATATCCCAGGTACGGTTTTCTTGATACAAAAATAACTGGCCCGTCTTTATGTCTTTCCGAGACCGCTTTAAGACATTTATTATAACACGTCTGTCGGTCACATCTTAGATAAATAGTGCTGTGACCAGGATATTTTGTTTCCCAGCGTGGAAATAAATTCGCCCTGCAGGTCATAAATTGATTACGGTACAACCTGGTATAAATAGTTCACTATGACCAGGACATATTCTTTCCAAGCATGGAAATTATTTCAACCCTGTAGGTTTAACTCTATTACGACCACCTGTTATAAATGTTGCTTTCCGACGAAAGATTAACTCTGAAGAAAAAAAAGAAAAAAAAACGGCACAACAGAAATCATAACCACTTGACGAATAAAGAAAAAAATGACTCACAGTCTTTACAAACTGAACAAACTAAATATTTCAGGCAAAAGCTTTTAAAAAATGGCAGACCAGTACACAGGCGCAGAAAAAAAACGCACTCAGAAAAGAAAAATTCAGAACCTGAAAAATATTGCGTTGCACCTAGAATTAACAAAAAGAAGATTACATACGAAAGATCGAATGGGAAAACAGTTCATCCTTCCTAAATCTACACAAAAAAGAAAAAAACAGAGACGGAAAAAAAGTATCTCTAGAATATACCAAAAAATATATATATAGGCATAGACCAATTCATACCATCCAAAAAATTCCAACAATAACCTAACAGCCAGCCATGGTTCTCCCCCGAATGTGCTGCTTCCATCGCACACAGAAATCACTTTTTCCATAGCTACCAACGTAATAGATGCACTAAAACTAAAGATGCTTTCAGAACCGCCAGCAACCACTGTAAAAGACTAATAAAAAATGCAAGAGAACTATATGCGCAATCCGTTAAGTCCAAAGTAGCTGAGCAGCGGCTTGGTTCCCACAAGTTTTTACAAAAAGCACATAAGATCCAGAACAGAAACGTGCGTTCTATCCCAACCATTATCAATGGACCAGAGGTCATCTCGACAGCATCCAACAAGGCCAAACTATTTGCCAAAAACTTTGCGGCAAATTCTACTCTGTGTGACGAAGGCCATCACCTCCCCATATTCCCTCCTATAACAGACAGCACGCTATGCAACATACAAATATCTGTGTGTGAGGTCGCCAAGCTAATCAAGAACCTATACTCCAGTAAAGCAACTGGTCCCGACGGTATTCTAATTATAGTGTTAAAAACATTACAACCAGAACTTGCCCCCATACTTTCCAAACTGTTTAAGCGTTGCCTTAAGGAAAAGTGCTTCCCAACACCATGGAAAACCTCATCAATATGCCATGTATTTAAGAATTCAGGAGATAAGTCACCCCCTCTCAGTACAGACTAATAAATCTCCTGTGGGTCATGAGTAAGTTGCTGGAATCCACAATAAATAGAGAAGTAGTCAACCACCTCAGCAGAAATAAACTTCTTAGCGACACGCAATATGGTTTCCGCTCTACTAGATCTACAGCAGATGTGCCAACGGTTATATCTCATAGGATTAGTGAATCTCTCGACAAAGGCTTAATTTCTAGGGTAATTGCTCTCGACATATCAAAGGCCTTCGATAAGGTTTGGCATAAGGCCTACTACACAAGATTTCCAGCTACGGTATAACTGGAAATGTTTTCTCTATCATTAAGTCATTTCTCTCAGATAGGCTCATATGGAGTATTGGTTGATGGGCAGAAATCAGAGGCCCACAGTATTAATGCTGGAGTCCCTCAGGGGTCCATACTAGGCCCAACTCTCTTCCTGATCTACATCAATTATCTCCCAAAACACATACTAAAATCTTTCGTTTACATCTATGCTGATGACACGACCATCTATGTCAACACATAAAAGGCTGTAAATGATGATGTTCTCTCTGATGCACTCTCCTCTGATCTTGAGCGTGTGGTACACTGGGGAAAGAGGTGGCTGCTTTACCTTTAATGCATCTAAGGTCAAGCCTCTATATCTACATCATAAACGCTCTGATCCCCATCTGGCATCAATTGAAATGGATGGCGCTCATCTAAGGGAGGCCCAGGCTTTGATAAGCTTCTGGGTTTGACCTTTACACCTGATCTTAAATAGAACACATACATCAAGTCTGTGGCCAAGGTTGCTGGGAAAATAGTGGGATCCATCTACCGCTCCAGAAGATATCTCACTACTGATGCAATTCTCTATCTATATAAGAGCCAAGTACGTCCAAAGATGGAGTACTGCTGCAACATCTGGGGGGGCTGCTAAAACAGCCTATCTTGCCTTGACAGAGTACAAAATAGACTCCATGGCTTGGTGGGGGATGCCCTTTTCTCTACCCTGCAACCTCTTTCCCACAGAAGAGACGTAGCGAGTCTGTCTTTGTTCTATCGTTATTTCCATGGCAGGTGCTCGTCTGAGCTCCATTCTCTTGTCCCTCTTTCGCCAATCATTTTCAAAAAACAACCGACTAACTGAAACCACCGTCAATAATTTTCCCCACTCCCTATCTGTGCCTTAATCAAAACGTAGATACCATGAACAAAGCTTCTTTCTTAGAACTGCACGCCTGTGGAACTCTGTTCCGTCTGCCTGCTTCCCTCCGGACTACAACTTGGGTGTCCAATGTTAACAAATTCCTAATGAACCGCCCCCTTAAGTAAAAAAATTCCTGATGAATCGCCCCCCTAAGTAATGACACCTCACAATTTCTCTAGTATTATTGGCACACTATCCCTTTGATTACTGTATACACAATAACTCTTATCCCTGAGTGGCCATTGGGCCTTGATAAATGGTGAACTCCATGTAAAAAAAACCAATATATCTTTCTATCTTCCTCTCTCTCTCTCTCTCTCTCTCTCTCTCTCTCTCTCTCTCTCTCTCAAAATATATATCTATATGTGTGTGTGTATCTATGCATGTTATTATTACCTGAAAGAAAAAGAAAAAATCCTAAAAACAAGAAGCTCGAAAAATAAATGTAAAAGAGAGAAAAAACGAAAGAAAAAAAAGATACCAAACAATTTTTTATCTGATCTTTATTTCGGGTTTATAAAAACATTAGACCCTTTTAAAAAGTGCTTTAGATTTTGAAAATGTAAGAACCTTGTAAAATGTTAATGACTTTTTCAGTTTTGATTTGAAAGAAATAGAACTCTATTTTAAGACTTTATTTCACGAACAGTTGATATGCCCTTTTTCAGGTTAGTTAACAATTAACGCTAAAACATAAGGGGACTTTTTGATTTGATACTGTTATTTACTGATTTATTTTGTCTGTTAAAAAACAAAAAAAGAAAAGAAACACATATTGCAACAAAAAAAATTAGATTACATAATATGAACGTTTTTGATCAAAATAAGATTTTTTTTCTATTTTGTTATTTTTTAAAACTCGTAATAATGCCTACCAGTCAATCATACGTTTAAAACAATGACGCACATGGGCATATGTGATGACCCAGTTGGGTCGTATCATTTTGTGATGTAATGGTGTTACGAGGGTGGTGGGGTGTGTAATGGCATCGCTCTGTCTCTATCCCCTTCTCTCTCTCTCTCTCTCTCTCTCTCTCTCTCTCTCTCTCTCTCTCTCTCTCTCTCTCTCTCTCCTCTTGCGTTTTAATGATTGTATAGCTAAACCCCCGCGGCGGTTTGCAGGAGGGCATATCATAACGAATTAACTTGGAGTTTTTTTTTAATTTTTCTACCAAGTTTAAAGAACAAAAATACTTATGCTTCCTTTAATTACATTAAATGATGTCTTCAATTTTTTTTTTATTAGGAATAGAAAGAGCTGAAATCGAGTATCTGAAAAAGCCAACTGTTACATTAATTTTTTAATAGTTCTCTCAAATTTTCATAGTTTTTTAAAGAAAAATTATGCTATTACATTTTAAATATTATCTGGGGTTTTTTTTAATAATTTCTAAGGAAATATTAATTGACTAACGAAAGAAATTTTCCTGAATTCTATATGATTTTTACGGAAGAATTTTTCGAGCGAATTCTTTAATTGAGGGTTTATTTAAAATTAGACCATATGATGGGGGAGGTGGCTGAAATATTGATTGAGGAGTATTTACGAAAAGTCGATTAATTCTTAAGAAGAAAAAAATTTCCTCAGTCTAGAAAGATCTCTCTTTACTTGAAACTTTAATTTTCTCAAGTTGTTAACTATACAGAACTGGCCGTTTACTAATATAACTCCCATGTATGGTTGGAGTTTATTAATTCGAAATAGTCTTTGTGCGTTATCTTAGGAAGAGGGTTGTGTTGTTTTTTAAATAATAATTAATTAACTTTTTTTCAAAGTAATTACTTTGAAAAAAAGTTAATTAACGTGAAAAGTTTCTGAATTTGAAATGATCTTGATAATGGTCTATAAGAAGAAGTGATTTTAAAGAATCAATTAAATTACTTTAAATAACTTTAAATGTACACTGAATTTTAAAAATAATAATTACGAAATGAAAAATTTGGGATGTCTCTGAATCTCATTGTGATTCAAAATATTTCACTATTTCTCTCTGCCACTGTTTCTAATACACTCTGCAGCATGGCCGAGTGATTATTTAGCCATGTGCGTAGAGATACAAAGAAACACCTTCCCATAATTCCCTTTCCTAGAGCTCTCCCTCTTTCTGTTCAGGTCGTCATGTTCAGGTCGTTAGTAGCTTTCTATCACGGTGGAGAGAGCCTAATTGTTCCAACTCATGATTTTTTTTAACTCATCGTCATAATTTTGGGTTCAATTTATTTTATTTCATTTCAACTAATTTTTTTATAGTGAATATTATTACATTACATTATATAAGTTCGTTAGAATCGAATACATTCCTTCTAAAGGGGTTTGATGCTTGACATAAATATATATGTATAATCTCTCTAACTCTCTCTCTCTTTCTCTCTCTCTCTCTCTCTCTCTCTATATATATATATATATATATATATATATATACTTGCGTGTTAATGCGTTGTTTATATGTGGGTGCGAATGTGAACGCATGTATATACAGATATACATACACACACACATATATATACATTGATAGGTACATTAAAATTAATTGGGTGTATAGATATGTTTATTTACTTCTCATATTACAACAGAATATATCCAGATTTAAGATTTATTATCGGGTAGTAAATCTCTTTAAATATTATAAAGATAATAAAAAGTCATAAGATAGAATTATATGTATAAATCACAATAGACACGACGTTGAATACTTAGATAAAAAAAGCCATTTATTTTATAATCCTGTTTCGTCTCTAAATAATGTTTGGTAAAAGAATATTATTCATTCAAAATTAACCGCAATTCAAACTGGAGCTTAATGTCATATGCACAGATGTATTATATATATATATATATATATATATATATATATATATATATATATATATATATATATATATATACTTGCGTGTTAATGCGTTGTTTATATGTGGGTGCGAATATAGACGCGTGTATATACAGATATACATACACACACATATATATATACATTGATAGGTACATTAAAATTAATACTAATGAAGATGTAATACAGATGTATTAAATAATGCCAGTACAAAATTTTAAAAAATATCACGCTATAATACATATATTAAGATTGTTGATTGGGTCAGATACGTACGACCAGCAGAATTTATCATTTCCGTCTCTAATTAATTCATAATGATGAATCACTCATGATTATTGGTATGAAAAATATTAAAAGTTACTGACAAGATATTATATATATATATATATATATACACACACACACACATATATATACACACACACACACACACACACACACACACATATATATATATATATATATATATATATATATATATATATATATATATATATTCAGGTTTGCGATGGTCAAAAGTCGAGACTAATGAAGACAACGAGGTTATTAGACAGTGCTCAATAAAAAGAGCAAAATATTTTTTATTAATTATTTGAGTGTAAACAGTTACATATGGTCGCTACAAATAGCCATCTGTTTCACCCAATGCTTTTTTTTCTTTTGACGAGCTCCACTTTTTATTTTTTTAAATTTCTTTCATTTTTTCCATTTTCTTTGTGGCGTTGAGGGGTTTCGGGTGGCCTGAAGAAGTCTAATTGACTGAAACAGATGGCTATTTGTAGCAATCATATGCAACTGTTTACCCTCAAATAATTAATATATATGGATCATTCCATGCCAAATCGACAGGGGTAAAACCATGTCTGACACGGAGTTTTTAAAATTTGCTACACTTATAGATCTCCATAATAGGAATTGAATGGCACCTGTTACACATCTCAAGGTCAAGGGATTTCTGAAATATGACCTTGACCTTTTTAAAACTGTGAATTTTTATGGAAAAGTGACCAACTTTAAAAGACGATATCTCTGTTATTTATTGGCCTACAAAGTTCATCCATACATTATTCTAAAGTACTTGGATAGATCTACCATTTTATTTGTGGATATTCTTTCATGGTCAAATTTTTAAAAGTTGGCCTTGACCTTAACATTTAACCTTAATTATCTCAAAAAACCTTATTTGATTTTTTTTCAAATTTTGACAAAAGATTTGTCTATCTTATGACAATATATATTTCAAATTTCATTATGGATTTTGAACTGGAACCATTCCTACAAGCGTTTTAAAGAGGTGGGCTTAATTCAAAATGGCGGAATGTAGTACCTGCTACTTCATATAAAAACATTTTGGTATTTCACAATATGGTCATGTTTGATATCTTTGGTAAAGCTAATTTAATGCTGATTAATATATACATAAAACCATGGTCACAAAATCCATATAAAAACATTTATGTTTATTAAACTGCATTTTCTTCAATTTTTTTTAAGCAACACAGATTTTTATGGAAAAAAATCATATAATAAAAAATAATTTTGAAAGGCGTTAAGGATTTATTAAATTATAACATAAAACATATGTGATCTCAATGGTGAACCATTTTTTATCCGATAATTTATATTCTAAATCCACAAAAAGGCAATGTATGTTATTTATGGGTACTTTTCAATGAAAAACTTTAAAAATGAATGTTCTAAAAAGATTCTTGACATGTTGAATTTTATGCAAATTCTGGTTGTCAAGTCATACTGTTTTATAATGATTTTCATAATTTTCTTGTACAACACGGATTTTGATACAGAAAATGATGTTATAGAGAATTCTAAAAAGTGTGTTGAGATCTAATTTGTTTATAGCATAAGCAACATTTGATGTCGATGGTAAACAGTTTATTTGACATTTGACATCCACAAGAAATCAATCTGTGTACATTACAATATATTACAGAATGAAAAATCTGTTTTACTGAAACATTTTTATAATAATGAACGTTGAAGTATTTATTTAGATTTTTCTTTCAAAATCCTTCTTACTAAAATATTTGATGCCTTTTTCATTTCAATTTTTGAAACAACTGAGCTAAGCAAAATTGATATATTTGAATGTGATGGATAATAGAAAGATGGGGAGGGTCCATTTGGTTGTAAAAATGTTAATTTCACCGTTCCATTATCTGGATATTTTTCAAGTACACATCCTAACCACCAATTCTTCCCATGAAGTGCTGTCACAAATCTGTTAATGTCTTCGGACTCCATATTGTTTCTTTTTGTGATTCGAACTATTCTTCCTTTATTTTGTAAACTTGAAACTGTTTTTACTTCTACTTCTCTTTGAGTGACAGGAATGAAAGTATGTAATTTTCGTGTTCCTATAATCGAAGAGGAATTGTTAAATCTATCTTCTAAGATGTTTGCTTCCTCTCTCCAGTCTGCAGTTGAGGAATATAAGAAATGTATTCCAGATATATTTTTCTTGCATAAAAATACAGTTGTCTTGGCGTCATTGTTTGTTCATTATATGGTCGCTGCAGGCTAGCTTTTGCTGCTAACCTTTTAACAGTGCCACCTAACCCATAACATGGTCTTTTCCCATGAGAAGTAGCAAAAAAGTTCTACTCTGCATCAATACCAAAATCAGATTTATGATGACACAGATTTATAAAGTTTTTAAAACTTTTGTAGTGTGTAACAGCCCCATCAGAGAAATATATCATTTTTTGGAGATCAAAATCAAGAATTTCTTTTAATTGTTCTATACACTTTATTTGAAACAAATGGAGAGCTACTGAATCATGCTTAAGACAATCAGATATTATTACAAAATTAATATGCTCAAGGTCAATTCCATTTCGATAGTAGCAGATGAATGGATGCAATGTAGCTTGATCATTATTCCAATAGAATCTTTGAGCCGCATCTTGCTAAACAAATGAATAATTCTCTGAAAAATCTGCTATTGCTAAGACTTCGCCAACCCTCAAAGAACCTTTACTATCAGAAAAGAAAATTGATTGTGCTTTGGCAATGAAATTATGCTTTTTTAATGTTTGAAGGCCCGCATGGAAAGTTTCAATGAATTCGTCTGTGGATTGTGATAGAGTTTGTAGAATGGTTCTATCAGTTGATAACTACTGTTTATATACAAAATCATCAACTGAATTTTTGTGAAGAATTTCAGTATATAAAACAAAATCATCCATCAGTTTGTTGCAAGTTGAGCAGTCACCCAAGTAACAATTTGTCGATGCTTCATTGCATGTAACAGAAAGTATGCATTGGTGGTAATCTGTCAAATGATAACTTTCTCCTTCAGTCAGTTTAGCAAGATGAGATCCTGCAATCATCAACTTCATATTCTGACGAACTGTGCAAATGCAGACAGTATGGGTCCCAGCACCACCTGCAAGCACACATTCTTTCGGTCCAAGCTCAGCGAATTTAGAGAAGCTTATTAGCTCTTGGTTCTTTAATTTGAATAATTCAAATGCCTCTTTCAAATTACAGAGAACGAGATATTTTTGTTCCTGAATCCGTTTCCCATCCTTTAAAACAGTCTTGTAATCATTTTTCCCAGGCATTACTCTACTGACCTCTTCACTTTTATAAAACTGCTTTACCTTATTAATTATCTCTTGTGGGAATCTAGTTTTTCGTGTATTTGGCAACACTAAAATTCCTTCCTCATTCACAAGTTTTTTTGCTTGTCTCGCCATGTACATTGTAGTGTCAAATTCTGTTTGTATGTAAAATTATGAAATTATCAATAAATGGTCAATTTTTTTTTAATATTCATTCAAAAAGTCAAGCCAATATCAGTAAATGAATAGAAAGAATGTTATCAGAGCATGCTTTAGCCTTTATAAAGGAATGACAAATAAACAAATAAGCTGGGTCGCCGTTGAACTCAATGCTCAAGGAGTACCAAAAAAATGTAGAATAACACTTTTGTTTAGGAGAATATTGCTGAAGACTTATTTAAAAAAAGATAATAATAATAATAATAATAATAATAATAATAATAATTAGTAGTAGTAGTTTTATATAGTAAAACATCTACTTAAATTCTACATTTACATGAAAATATAACTTACATGTATATGGTGCCTAGCAAAATTTCAATCTTGAATTTATGCATCTTATCTGTTCCAAGATGTAGAATATTGCTAGGGTGAACTAGCTGATCCAATGGGAAAGGGGAGTTCTCTGGCAGAAGTCTTGAACCAAAAACCATGAATGCCAGAACAGCTGGCATTTGTAGAGAGGCACCTGCCTCTCCAGGCATGTTTAGCCAATCAGGCGCCTCTAAATGGAATAACCCACCATGCCTGACTAATTGTAGGCTGGTCCATAATGGTGGAGAGGGAAGGTAAGCGCATTCTTGATTCTACACAAGACAACTGGGAAAGTGGTTTCAATACTTCTTTTTTTTATCTTCTTTAAACCAGTGAAATGACTTTCTTATGAACTTTGTATGGAAAAAAGGGTAGAACCCTTGGCGAAGGTTGGCTATCAGACTGTGTATATGTTATCTTTTCTTGACAGGTAAACCAACGATGGAGAGAGAGAGAGAGAGAGAGAGGCGTGAGAAAGCTGGTGGCGAGCTGTGAAGAAGGGCGGAACGGTGCGTTGAGAATTAGACTCTATTGGTTCTATCGAACAATGGATCTAAAGGGGCGAATGTGACATGATAGACTTGAGGCAGCGATTTGTTCCCCGTTGGGGAGGTTGCGACCCACCTGGGACCTGAGAAAGACAGGGTAAATATGCTAAGATTGTCTAATTGAATCCCGGACAACTGCAGATATCAGAAATACTTGAATTAAAATATATATCTATATATTTCTTTTATTATTAAAACAGATATATATATATATATATATATATATATATATATATATATATATATATATATATATATATATTATTGTTGAACGAGATTTGAGTAACCTGGAAAAAACACTCGTTCAGACTGGTTTCTTAATGATAGGTTTGGACCTCTCAGATCGTGGGAGGAATATTTCATTTTGGTCTCATTGCAGAACTCTAGACTATTAGGGCAGTGCACACACGCAAATGTATATGAGAATTCCCCGGTAAACGTATCGCTGATTGGTTGGATGGATCGTCCGACCCACCCGGCCCAAGCGCCCATTTTTTTTTTTTTTGACAGATTGGAGATTGGAGATTTTGCGCCGAATCTCAGAAGAAAACCGCTCCTGACGCATGACACCCTCTCCGCCATCTCGACCAACCATCCAGTGACGAAGAAGAGAGATTTGTGAACTTAAAATGTGTTAATATCTGGACGTTGTAAATCTATAAAAAGGATCTGTAATTTTTTTTTAAATTAACTTTTAGAATATAGAAAACCCCGATTGTTTGTCTTTCTTGCTAGCGCATGCAAGCTTTGCCTTTTGCTTTCATCAGAATTCTACACAGAGGCGTTGAGAATTTATGAGCAGGTTTCCCGGATGACTAGGCATAACGAGCCACAGTCTCGGAAGGAAGTCAGAGGTCAGTTGCTTGACCTGAGCACGAGATACCGGCCACACCTGTATCTATTCCCCATTTTATGGCGAATCAATAAATAAATATATAAGAGGTCACGCGTATACACATATACACAGTTGTAGGTTTCATGCTCACCTCTTTTTAGTCGATAAAGGAAAAGAATTTAAAAGATTATGAAAAGGATTCATATTTAGACTTATGTTATCCGGTTTCAAGTCTCAAATGTCTTGGTTGAATAAGTTTTCCTCGTTTTTATTATCATGATTTTTTTACTAAACATATATTGCCTAAGTTATAAATGATTTTCGATTGGATTAATATAACATTATGGAAAAACAACTTTACAATTTTCACTAAATCAATTCGCGATTTTACACTTCTTTGCTTGCGACATGCAAACAGTAGATAGAAAAACATGATATTCAATTTTCATGCTGTATTTCATAGATTTATAGCAGAGTTTGTATTAGGTTTTCTACTTAGTGTCCAACTTATCAGCCATGAGTGTCTCTGGTTTAATTAGGAAACGTGTAAATAAAATAAAAATCTGCCAGCGTGTGCACGACTTTTTACAACGGTTGGTATCGGAAAATAGGCACACATTTCTTTCCAATTTCGATTCCGATACTCCAAAAAGTTCGATTCCGAATATTTAATTTCGATTAATCGCCGAACACTAGTAAGCACATATAAATCAATTAAAGGCAGTGTGTCGAACGTGTAATTGTTCTCTTATCATAAAGATCAACCAATGTATTAGAAAAATGTCCAACCTGCAGTTTTAGGCAAGTATCGTAAGGTTAACTGTTCTGGATTCTGTGAAATTGTGTAATGAGAGATCAGGGATGTATTTCGACGCTTAACACGGCGTAAATGCCGTCGTTTCGATGAGGAAATGTGTTATATTATATAATTCCGAGGGAGAGAATTCTTAACCGAGATAACTTTATAAGGATCAAGGAGCAGATTTTAATATTCTATAACATCTTAAAGATAAATACAAGATGGATCTCGCTTAGTTCTATGCCGAGCAAGATCTAATTGCAAAATTAACGTGAGTAAACTTTAAAATAAGAATGTATGGAAAATTGTTAACCTCAAAATAATTGTTCGATATGGAAAATTGTTGATCTCAAAATAATTGTTCGATAACAATGAATTCTAACCATATATGGCGATTTTAAGACGCCTACGGCTAACAATGCCGAGCTGTTTTTTTAATAAAACCATATACTTTTAGATTGTTTAAAATTCGAATCTATGTGCTAGTTTTATAACAGATGTGGCTCGGTAAAACTACATACTCCGTACGGTACAATCAACCAACAAGGAAGTACATTGTATTTAATTGAATAAATAACTATTCTGGACTTTCACTTTCATAATTGTCTGGTAACAGTTGTCACGTTTGGTATTGTATGTTCATACGCTGCGATTTAGATTCACGATTTCCAATTACTCACCCACTCTTTAAACAGCCTTTACATTCATACCGGTTCCATTTTATTTACATATGAGTAACAAACCTTCACGTTATCCCGCCTCGGCATGTTATTAGTCTGGTCCGCTATTTGAGTTTTCTTATTTCTCGCAACCGGACTTTACACGGTAAACAGAACTATAGTTTCTTTACCTAATATGATTTGTTCTGTATGACGATAAGACATTTTATTATATGTTTAGCAACATGCAGTAACAGATATTATTTTACCAACTAAAAATTTTTCGCTTAACATTGAGACACTAAAGTCACGAATTGGCGAGTTTTAGTAATTAAGTTCAAACAAAGCAGTTTAGAGAAACTGGATACCAAAATTTATCTGAGGTTTTATATATATATATATATATATATATATATATATATATGAATGGAAATGAAAAAACCTAAAAGAGTAAAAACAAAAATAAAATCAACGTTTCGTCCCTATTTCAGGGGACATCATCAGGATTTCCAGGCGAGAATGTACAGGAAGACGGTCATATATCACATCCGAAAGAGGAGAAGTTCAGTTTTCTTTCTATTCTGGAGAGAACAAATTTCATAATGAAAAGAAGAATTTATATCAGGTGTGTTTGGAGGGGGGTCGGGTTATGTAAATATATGCATTTTTTTATCAACCAGGTTCTAAATTAGTGTTTTTTTATTTATTATTATATTACCTATGATTGGGGCTACATTATAAAATCCATTTCTCTGTTTGATGGTATTAATGTTTGAAATTAAAGCAGATTCAATATATCTCGGTTTTGCTTTATCTGGGATGGATATTAAGATGTTTGCACGTCCGAAGACAAAGAAGTGGCCATGTTGAACACAGTGGGAAAAGAGTGCATTTAAGGGTCCCAGTATAAATACTGAGCGCCTCTGATTTCTGCCTATCAACCTCTACTCTTATGAGCCTATTAGAGAGAAATGATTTAATGATTGAGAAAAAATTTCCAGTTATACCGTATCTTGAAATCTTCGGCCATACCTTATCAAAGATTGGCGAGGGGGACCAGATATTGGAGTTTAGACATGCATCTGCAATGGAAATAACGATAAAACAAGGATAGGTTCGCAACGTCTTTTCTGTCGGAGAGAGGTTGCAGGGTAGAGAAAAGGACACCCCCAACTAAGCCACGAAGTCTATTTTGTACTCTGTCAAGGCAGGATAGGCTGTTTTTAGCAGCTCCTGCCCAGATATGGCAACAATATTCCATCCTTGGACGTACTTGGCTTTCATATAGATAGAGAATTGCATCAGTAGTGAGATATCTTCTGGAGCGGTAGTAGGATCCCACAATCTTTCCAGCGACATTGGCAACAGACTTGATGTACGTGTTCCATTTCAGATCAGGAGTAAAGGTCAAACCCAAAAGCTTGTTAAAACACGGGGCTTCTCCCAGACGAGAGCCATCCATCCCAATTGATGCCAGATGGGGATCAGAGCGTTGAGTATGTAAGGATAGGAGTTTGGTTTTGGATGCAGTAAAGGTAACCAGACACATCTTCCCCCACTGTACCACGCGGCCGAGATCAGAGGAGAGAGAATCAGAGAGAACTTTGTAATTTACAGCCTTTGATGTGTTGCCGTAGATGGTCGTGTCATCAGCATAGATGTCAACGAATGATTTAAGTATGTGTTTAGAGAGGTGATTGATGTAGATCAGGAAGAGAGTTGGGCCCAGGATTGACCCTTGAGGGACTTCAGCATTAATACTGCAGGCCTCTGATTTTTGTCCATCGACCACTACTCTTATGAGCCTATCGGAGAGAAATGGTTTAATGATTGAGAAAACATTTCCGGTAATACCGTAGCTGAAAATCTTGTGAAGTATACCCTTATGCCATACCTTGTCGAAGGCTTTTGATATGTCAAGAGCAATTGTCCTAGAGAGGAAGCCTTTGTCAAGAGATTCACTAATCCTATGAGATATAACCCTTAGCACATCTCCTTTAGATCTGCTAGAACGGAAACCATATTGCATTGCTTATTATCATGCTCGAAACCATATATACAAAAATATGTAAACAATTTTTTGATGTGGAAAAACATCACACTATTTTTACAAAAGTTGAAAACAGACGAATTACGCAATAAATTCAATAAATCTTAAAAAACGAACACTTCGTTTAGTGAAACAGTAGAAATTTAGTCGAAATTATAAAATAGTGAGTTTGTTTCATATCTAAATATGGTAAAAATGTCTCATATTCTGGGAAGATAAACGCAGAGAGTAAGGTATTTAATAGAATTATCAACCGACATATTCAAATGCTTAATTTCTATCTAAGCTTACACGACATCGAAAGTAAAAGAAAGTTTAGTAGTTAACAAATAGCACCCACTTAGGGACAAGATCACAGTGGAGTATCTGTTTGGATTCTGCGCTTCACATTTTCTGTCTTCCCGCAGTGGAGGGGAGATCATTTATATGTGAGACAAGTTTAATTTTTGTTCTTATCCAGAGTGCCACGTTTTGGAATCTGGATGTTTTCACATTAAAAACCGGCATTGTGTGTAATTCTGTCCTCGACGGGAGGCAAGTAAATAGGAGTAGGACCCAAACGTACAAATGGGAAAAGGGAAATGTCTAATAAATATTTAAAAAATACATTGAAGAGGAAAAAAAGAAAAAGATATTACGGATACAGACTGTAAGAAAAAGGTCGAATCCAAATAAAGAAGTTTTATATGCAATGCGTGTGGTGGTAAACATATAAAACGAGTGTTACTTTACAATTAAACATACTTTAACTATAGGCATGTATGCCATAAAAGTGCGCATAGCCTGCCTAAATCTAGATATTGTAAAAAGAAAGTCGCAATCAAAGGTGAACGAAGTTTTTGTCTACAAAAAATAATCGATTCGTAAAAAAGAAAGTAGGTAAAGATAAAAAATAAATGGGCAGACCATAGAATAGGTTATCTATTTCGGAATTGATATATCGGTAATATACGAATAAATTCGGAGAAATATAGGTTGACCACACAAAAATTATCAGGGGTTTATCAAATACAAAAGTTAAGTTCAAGGGAGAACGACATTGTAACATTTTGCTTATAGGAAAAAATCATATATCGAAACAATATGTACTTCCTCAGTAACTAAATTTTTTCAGGTTAGACTGGATTATAATGTAAGGCTTAATGAACTCACCGAGTATCCATCTCTATTATTCTATCATCAACGCTTTGATCGCCATCTGGTATCAATTGAAATTAATGGCTCCCCTATTTGGGAAGGCCCCATGTTGTGGGTTTCACCTTTACTCCTGATCTGAATTGAAGCCGTACATTTAATCTGTGTTCAAGGTCGCTAGAAAAATGGCGGGATCCTTCTATCGATCCAGTAGATATATCATTGCTGATGCAATTCTTTACCTATATAAGAGCCATACACGTCCAAGGATGGAGTACTGTTGCCACATCTGGGCAGGAGCAGCTAGAAAGACTAATTTTGCCTTGACTGAGTTCAAAATGTACTTTGTAGCTTAGTAGGGATGCCCTTTTCTCTTCACTGCAACCCTTTTCTCACAGAAGAGACGTTACTGACTTATCTCAGCATTATCGTTATATCTATGGCAAGTGCTCGTCTGAGCTTCAATATATGGTCCCCCTCGCCAAACTTTCATGAAATACTCTCGTCTTGCTGAAAATACTATCAATAATTTCTCCCACTCTTTATCTGTGCCTAAACCTAAACGTAGATTCCATGAAGAAAGTTTCTTTCTTAGAACTGCACACATATGAAACTCTTTCCGTTTGGTTGCTTACCAGTTGACTGCAATATGGTCGTCTTCAAGTTCGACGTTAAAAAGTTCTTGATGAGCTGTTCCCCTTCAGTCATCCATTGACTACTGTACACTCTTTAATCATTATCCTCGAGTTGCCTCTGGGCCTTGAGAAGTGGTTACCTATGTGTAAGAAAAGAGTAACATTGTTTTAAACAAAGTTAATATAATTGATGAAAATAATACGAGGATAAGCGAAACACTTATTAAGGATTTTAAAAGCGAATTTTCTCACAGTTTTTCAGGAATAACGCTGTGCACAGACACAGAAGTTCACTTAGAATTAGAAGAATATGTTAGACCGATGTTTAAACCCACTAATAAACGCAATAAATAAGAAATTGGAAAATGTATGAAAAAGAGTGTAATTTCAAAAGTCTATTACTCCGATTGAATGTAGTCAACACTATATATAAACAAGAAAAACCGACTTGTGTTAATGACAATTTTTAGACTATGTATATTCTGTCCTATCAAGAAACTACAGTAGCGTCCAAAACTAAGGGACACAATTTTAAAACCTAATATTTGTTAGAAATAACAACTGTGAAAAGCTGGATGTCTTTTTCTATCCTTTGCAAATGATTCACATTTTAGTATGTTGTCAGGGATGATAACGAATACCAGTTGTCAAAAGTTCAGCTTTTCACAGTTGTTAATTCTAACAAATATTAGATGTTAAAATAATGTCCCTTAGTTTTGGGCGCTACTGTATATTAAATAAATTTAAAGATCGTGGAGTATTTTAAAAACTTAATTTATTTCAGACTTATCTTTAGGTTAAAATCAGTGAAGAATGTTAATAGTTTATTATATAAAAAAAAACACATAAAGTAATTTTAAAATTTCATCATGTTGAAATAAAATCCAAGTCTACTCCATCAAATAATGGACACAGTGTTTTCGAATGTGGAATATTCAATCGCATATTTGTTTTATAATTTGATTTAAATAGAAAATTTGACTCAGCATTAAGTCAATCTAAAAGCAGTATGAAATGGAATTGCAGAACACAGATCAAAGCTGAGTTAAACAAGGCCGATGGCCATTAGTCGCGTAACCTCGTGTAATGAATGAATGCGTGAATGTAGGATTGACATGAAATTCTAAAAGATAAACTAAAATGACCGAGAAATGGGCTGAAATAACTAAAATAAATTAAAATTAAATGACTTAGAATGACTTTAATGAGTTATGGATGAATTGACTGACATTAAAAATGACTTGAATGTTAAAAGATAACTGGAATCCTTCAAAAACAACTTGAATGATCTGGAGAAGAACTTGAATCGCTTTGAGACTGACTGGTAGTAAAGTGGGTGATCATTGAATTAATACAGAAAGTTGATCTCCCAATTTATATCACAATATGTAGAGCATGTAGTAAGAACAAATACTACATTTTGATCTTGGTCAATAGGCTCAGAAAAGCGGTATTTACTTGCTGCTCCACCGAGCAAATTAGGCACAAGGCCGATTTTTAATGTGAGGAGTAAAAGGGAAATGGGGACCAACTCCTCACGGAGTAGGGGAGCTGGATAATGACAATTGGTATGAAGGGTTGTCCCTACATAGACCAAGGTCTTATATGTAGGATTGGTATTTATTTGCTCCCCGCCGAACAAATTAGGCACAAGGTCTATTTTTAATGTGAGGATTGAAGGGGAAATGGAGACTAACTCCCCGGGAAGTAGGGGAGCTGGATAGTGATAATTGGTATGAAGGGTTTCCCCTAAATTGATCAAGGTCTTATATGTGCGGTTGCATCCACATATGATCTTTGCTTGCAGTATCTGCCGGAACAGATACTACACTTTGCTCTTGGCCAAAATGCCAAGAAAACGGTATTTATTTACTCCCCCACATGGCAAATTAGGCAGAAGGTCGATTTTAAATATAAGGAGTGAAGGGGAAATGGGGACAAACTCCACGGGGAGTAGGGGAGCTGGATAGTGACAATTGGTATAAAGGGTTGCCCAAGGTCTCATATGTGAGGTTGGTATTTATTTGCTCTCCCACCGAGCAAATTAGGCACAAGGCCGATTTTTAATGTGAGAAGTGAAAGGAAAATGGGAACCAACATCCCCGGGGAGTAGCGGAGCTGGATAGTGACGATTGGTATGAAGGGTTACCCCTACATTGACCAAGGGCTTATATGTAAGGCTGTCCCCACATATGGTCTTTGCTTGCAGTATCTGCTGGAACAGATACTACACTTTGAACTTGGTCAAAAGGCCAAGAAAAGCTGTATTTATTTGCTCCCCCACCGAGCAAATTAGGCACAAGTTACTATAGCATATATAAATAATTTGGCTAAATGCACAACGTTTATACAACGAAAAGAATGCGTTTTTTTTTTAAATAGAAAACTCTTTATAAGCAGATATTTCAATGTCACACCATTGTAGCAGCAGGTGCTAGGAATGAGGAATTAGTGCCATATTGTTTCACAAATTCAAGAGTGAATCTACAAAGCAAATAACACTTGTCCTGAGAATGTTTCTTCCTTCAGGGCTAAATTGCGATTAGAATGAAAAAGTTTAGCAAAAATTTAAGCTAAAAATGTTCACAAGATTATATACCGAAGAGTGTTTATTCTGCAAAGGATCCATAACCACGATGTTTTGTTCTAAAAATATATTAAACGCACACGAACAATCGAATACAGCGTTCGAGCGTTATAGTATATGTGAAGAAAGCAGCGGAAAAGAAAGATTCCATAAATTTTATGGTAAAGGTAAGAGCGTAGGGACCATAGTTTTTTAGGAGATGTGATTATTGGATTAACCAATCAGAAATCGTCTGTGGCACACACATCTCTGTTTTTATAGATATATAGATAAGGAATAATTTGCCCGGTGCACTTATTTGCTTTGTAGATTCACTCTTGAATTTGTGAAACAATATGGCACTAATTCCTCATTCCTAGCATCTGTTTTTATTTGCTGAGAATTATCTCCATTGTTCGTGCAACTTAAAATATTACCATGTAAAAATTATTTTTCATCTAAGAAAAAAACACTATTTTAATTCTCAATTATTTTTCCTTTTGACTGTTCCTTCATTTTATCCGGGCCGTAATTTTTCACTGCTTAATGATATTTTCGTGGGTGTGAACTTGCCTATCAATGTTGGCTGTTCAATCAGCCATTATTTTGCTTACTGTCAATTAATGACTCTTGTTTTACCGCACAATACGACGACATATCCTCTGACTTTTTCTTATATGGATGTCAACAATTTCACTAGCACATCCTACCAATAGCTATAAATGACTTATAATCATCTATGTTTAGCTATCAAAACAGAACACCCATGCTCACAATATCTCAAGATGTTAATCTTCAATTACTGTAAGTACCTGCATTATGGTATTGATTTGTTCAGAATTCAAAGCTCTGAAACCCCGGCAAAGGACTTTGGAGAAACATTACACCTCCTTAAACCTTAACCCTTACTTTGTGAAGGATCTCAGCATCACCGGCTTACGCCGATGCAGATACCAATGGGATTTACCGCTAAGAACAGCTTATAAAAAGAATGAATGCCATACAATATGTGGTTAGAATTATTAATACACCATATTAAGTGGGAGACCGCCTTTGGTTACACCCCCGAATGCTGGATGCACTGCAAAATTTTGCAAAGGACAAATATATATATATATATATATATATATATATATATATATATATATATATATATATATATAAAATATTCTTAGATAATTGGCTCTGTAGTAATACATAAGGAATTTACATAGATTAAATATATTTGAGGGTAATTTATAGCCGTCCCCTCCTTTAGGATTTTTGCAGGCTGATCGTAGATCAGTTAGTCCTATTTATCGATTTTAGCATCCTTAATGTTCTTTCACAAGCAATCCAAGATTATTAAAGGGTGTAGAAAATTTTATCTCTTCGGTGTGATGTTTATATTTTCTACATAGTTGGCAAGTGTGTTATGAGCCTGTTGTAATAAGTGGTGATTCCCTTTCCTATGCTTTTTGTATCGCTATACCATTGCAGTTTGATCATTCATTCTGGCAGTACTGCTCCGTGCAGATGTGTTTTGAATTTTGTATAACATGGCGGATGGGAATCGTGTATATTATGGCTTTCTATTATCGTCGAATTTTCTGATTCTATTATAGTGCATATATATATATATATATGTATATATATACATTTATATATATGCACTATATATATGGGTGTATGTGTATATATGTATGTATATATACTTATATATACACGTATATATAGTGCATATATTTGTGTATATATAAACATATATATAAGTGTGTGTGTATATATATATATATATGTGTGTGTGTGTGTGTGTGTGTATACGTACGTATAGCAAGTTAAATGCTTCCAGGAGATATAACCGATTAATTGAAACGAGGTTATGAAGCATGCTGAATAAAAAGAACAAAACATAATATTTTTATTTATATAGACAAATATTACATAGTCGCTACATTGAACTTATTAATGTTTCGGATAATTATTTAAAACAAAAACAAAAAAACAAACGATCCTCATCAGGCAACAGAAATAAAGTTTATCCGCTATTCAAAGCAGTTGGTTCTTAAGCTTCAGAACCAACTGCTTTGAATAGTGTATAAACTTTATTAATACATCAATTGTCCGAAATATTAGATTGTTCAGTGTGGTGACCATGTAATAGTTTTCTATATAAATAAAAATATTATATATATATATTATTTGTGTATGTGTTATCCATAGTCATCTATATGATGTGGGTATATGCATCTATCTATGACTGTCTGGTGGTGTGATCGTCTAACGTAGAGGTTTTCTCCGTGTGAATGTACATTTAAATGCAGTTCATGACGGAACAATATACATAAATACTTTTATATCACAAAGATCGAATAACACTTATTTAAGATTTCAACTTCTGGCCAATCGGAAACATATCTCGTCTATCTTTGTCTTCTTTTGGCAGAAAAGTTGCAATCATTCTAAGAAACGACAGCGCTTCGGGTTTTATTTTCAGTAACTTTTAAATCCCAGGTGATTTTTCTGCTGTTGGAAATGTACAACTGAGTATCGTTATATTTATACTACGAGCCATCAGGATTTGCCAATTGTCTCTGTTCGTCTCCAAACTTCGACTCCTGTAACTAATTTCCACGCATTTAAAAATTACCATCTTTTCCTCTAAATGTTGTCCTACTATACGTCGCTAAGATAGTCATCTGATTCTATCACTAAAATCATCTCTATTGTTTATGTTCTAACATTTCTGTTTCTTCCAACATTTCTACGTTAACATTCCTGTAGACTATCAAATGTAAATATTTAAACTGTATATATTTTTTCACATCGATATAATTTTTTTATTCAAACAAATACAATCATAATAATCGAATATTAGAATACTCATTAAAATAATAGACTATTTTAATTTCCGGTATTTTCACTACACTAACAATATCACACAAACATCTGTTCCGGTTTTGAATTCATTTTTCATGCAATATCGTGATATTTATTATATTATATTATATTATATATATATATGCATATATATATATAGTATTTGGCTTTTCATGTAATATCGTAATATTTTAACGAATATGCGTGTATGTCGTCGGGCCTGATTCTCTTCAGTTGTGTTTCTTTTTTAGTAATGCCTTGAGGGTTTACTTGCTGATTTAATTTTGTTTTTCTCTTTATTTTCTTTCATGCTATTCAGTCATGCACTATTTCTATTGTGGTCTGGTCGCCTGTTCCATATCTTACTCCAATAGCTTTCTTGTTGTGCTGTTAGTATCTGAATAACTGACGAGGAAGAACACAGTAACAAGTAAATAAATTTGTATTAACGAAAATATACAAAAAAGGTAAATTGAGCAATATCTCAGCTGCTGGAGTATTTGGTGATAACCATACTCTCCGTCTGTCCGTCTCTGACTGACTATCAACCGGTCCTCGTTCCTTGGAAGGGTACATCATGGGCGACAGTGACGTCATTATCACATGCAGTAGAGGTGCGTCTCCAATAGTTTTGTTTTTCCGGGTCCAGTCATTATGTTTTTGTTTAAACCCCGTTTTAATTTTCAGACAATTGACGTTTATTGATTTAAAAAATTCTGTTTTGCTTGCATTGTTGTATCCGTATCGGCTTAATGCCGCTTGTTTTTCTATTATTAATTGATTCTTTTTTTTTTCAATTCGGTTGTTTATCCTTTTGCTGCTAGCCATTTACGCTTTTCTATGCTATATTTTTTGGTTTTTCTTTGTTATCTTTGTAATCTTTTTTAAAGTTTATTCATCCAAGTTTCCAGCCTGAATTCACATGCAGGTTTTGTCGGTCTATTTTATTACTCCAGCCTTAAACTACATACTTACTTTCTTGGAATCTGTGTAAATTAAAATTGTTTTAGTATGTAATAGTAGGGATATATAAGAGTAGCTTTTTACTTACTCCTTTCCGATTTAATTTTATGTATTTTATTTCTATTTTATTTTTTTGACAATAGGTTTTGTTTTTTTTTTCGTTCATAAGTTAAATGCCGTTTTCTAATTCTCGTTTAAATCGGTTGATTACTGGATCCCGTTTATTATATTTACTGTGTTGGACTTTTGTAGGCCTATTACATGAGAAGTTTCTATTCGTTGAATTGCTGCGAAAGGTGCTTCTTGGGCTGTTTTTATGTTTCGTTGTATTTCTATTAGTTACAGAGTACAAAGCCAACCTCTCTTGGAATAAGTTTTGCTTGGTCAGTATGTTTTGTTCCGTAGTATAATAGTCACTGGACATTTGCCACAATACTTTCATCTGTTTATCTAGTTTTATATAATAGCATTCCAGTACCGATTTGTTCTCTTTTATTACTCATTTATTTCTCCGCCGTGTTACCTATGTTGGTTCATTTGGTTCCCCTGTGTTTAGTCTGTATCCTTTTGGTATTTGAAATTAGAGGAGATACTTACCTTATTCCTCTTCATATAATTCTTGTTTCTGAACTTAGAATAGGCGTCATTATTCACAGGATGATGATATTATTATTATTATTATAGTATTAATAATAGTAGTAATAATAAGAACGAAATTTACTTGAAGATTTAACTTTTGTTTTGACAGCACAGAAGTGAGCAGCGTCATTGTTTCGTGAGTGTTGAAAAAAAAACTGTCACAGATAACAAAATACCCTGCGTTTTCACGTGATTTTATTTACGGAATTTAGTTGAGGATTATGCTTTTATTTCGATTGCACGGCAGTGAGAGGCATCGCTGTGTTCGTGCATATTGAAATAATTTTGAAATCATCACCGATGCATGGAGGTGCGATACTGTTGCGATACATGCACACCGTATCTGTGTTTCATTTGTTTATTTAAAATTATAATTGTATAGTTGTTGTATAATGATGATAAAGATAGTGGTAATAATAGGAGTAATAATAGTAGTAATTATATAATGATAATGTAATAAGAATAGCAGTACTAGTAAGAAAAATAGTAGTAGTTATAGAAAATACTAATTAAAGTGATAAAGCAATAATAATAATAATAATAATAATAATGACACGATTAATAATAAATAATAATAATAATAATAATGATAGTGATAGTGATAAGCAGAATAAATAATGCAAGGATTCGAAGTGGGGATAAACTCCAAACTCCTATAAATTACTTCAAAGGCATGCTTTAATTTAAATCTCTAAAAATCTGATCATTCTCCTGGCTCAATCGTTTGGCTTGGCCTCTAATCGCAGCAGACTTGTGTCACTGATAGGCGCCTTAAAACCAGTAGCTCTGGCTATGTGATGCTACACAGTCTGGTAACATCCACCGTCTATGGGAAAGAAAACTCTGATTTCAAACCACTTAAACTCATGTCCCGAAAAATAAAACACCAGTGGTTGTTTAACCTTTATTTATTAAACTTATGAAGGAAATGGCAAACCACAGTTCTAGGAATAATGGTGTTAATTGGTCTGGCACTTAAAATTAAAAAAAATTAGTCAATCAGCAATTGTTTGAATGAAGTGGAGTAAAAGGGTAAAGTGCTTCCTCAGAGGCAATCGTTATGATGACAATGGAAAGCCCAATTGGTGGTACAAAAAAACGTATGTTAAGAGAATGGAGAGAAGGGTGAAAGTTTGAATTTAGGGAACAGCTCGTGTATGATCAGTCAAGAGCAATATGATAGAATGGATGGTTACTAGAGCTGGAATCTGAGGCCATAAAATGCAGATGACCGCAGAAGTTATAGGAAGGGATGCACAGCAAATGAATAAGATCTGTAGGTGGATGAAAAACGGCCAGAAAATGTAGTGGAAGATGTGTATGAGGTAGCAGGAAATGAAGATGAAACAAAAGATGAAGCAATTAGTAATCATGAAGAAACTGATGATGAGATACTTTAAGAAAGAGAGAAAGTGATAGGAATCACTTAAAGACTGAAAGAGATCATGGCAGAAGAAAAAAAAACAAGTGATGGGATAATGTTTAGGAAACTTGACATAAAAACTCTGAAAATGCAGATAGAATAAGTAAATGAAATCATGAAATATGTGAAATGACAAACAATCATAGAAACTAATAATTTGATTATAACAGGAAGTGTTTGGATTGCGGAAAAATTCGGATTAAAAAGAGTTGAAAGTCTGAATAGAAAGTGAATGGATGTTTAAGACAAAGAATAAAAGATGATATAAAAAAATTAAGAAACTACGCGACCTTGCTTAAAAGAGGTTTACGATGGAGTTATGTGCGAGAAAAACAGAACATCAAGAACTGAATGAAAAGAATGGGAATTAAAACTATTTGAGAAGAGATCAAACAAAGAATATTAGTAAAAATTGCGGAAGTAAAGAGATGGGAATAGAGAACTCCACACTTCAGAGAAAATATTTTATTTAGTCTGGACTAGAAGAAATTCTATAAAGGAGTTAATAGAGGGCAAAATTACGTAAATAAAAAAAAAACAAGGTAAGAAGATTGCACAAAGTTTTGATCTGATATTTGAAGTGTAAAAAAGAATCTCAATGGAAGTGTTTCGTGATGTGAAGATATGAGGGATGAAATACAATTTAAGTAAAAGTAACATTAAGATGTAGTGAAAGTGCGCAAAGAGAAAGTGAGTAAACAATCTAAGAAAATTCCAAATTGGAATGTTCTCGGATCAGATAGTGTACAGGGGTATTTGTTAAAAAACTTTACCACCTTACATGAGAAGATTGCATCTCAAATTGAAGGAATGTTGATAGGAGATGAAATTCCCAAATAGAGCAGCGTGGAAGAACAGTGATTGCAAAAAAAACCTGGGACTCGATTCTCGGCGGCACTCTCCGCTCTAACCAGGTTCCATCCGGTTCTCGAAAACTGAACGGCTCGACTCCCTCAAACATTTTAACTCCCGGCCTTATATAATCTCATTTATGCAATTAATGCGCATCGGAACCTGCTGATTCGTCGCCTTCTCGTCTTCCATCGCTCGGGTTTCGAGTTCGCACATGCAACCAACCTCCGTGACTGCAGTCACATTCAATGTTCACTACATGCCCTCCTGATCTCATGATAATAAACTGGGTACTGGGTTAGTATCCGTTTTTGCTAGACACAGCTAGCGCTCTCTACACTCCTGCTAGACACAGCTAGCGCTCTCTACCCTCCGACAAAGACAGATACTACTTAGCAAAATGGGGCTACACGGCTAGACACAGAAATTAATTTTTAAATTTCTCATTTAAAACGTATTTAATTGTATTCTCACCAAAATAACTATCGTTCAAAAACGACACCTTTTTTCTCCTTTTCAGCACAACACGATTTCATGTTAAATTACGTATTTAAAAATAACTTAAATACATACAAGTCGTCCGAATCACATTTTAAGTTCTTTAAACAGCGACGACTTTTTTCAAACGGAATAAAATCCGACTCGAATTATACTTTTATAAAATAACTCGTTTAAAAAACGACACCCTTTTTCCTTGTCAGCACAACAGGATTTCTTTTTAAATTCCGCATTGAAATATGACTTCTATACATACAAGTCATCCGAATCGCATTTCAAGTTCTTTGAACAACGATTACTTTTCAAACGGAATAAAACCGACTTGAATTGTATGTTAATTAAAAATGAAAGTCGTTTAAAAACGGCACCTTTTTTTCTTTTTAACACAACAGGACTTCATTTTAAATTCCTCGCTGAAAAGCGAATTCAATGCATACAAGCCATTCGAACCGCATCTTAAGATTTTTTTTACAGCGATGACTTTTTTTTCAAACAATACAATCCGACTAAAACTGTACTTTTATAAAATAAATCCATCGTTTAAAAACGACACCCATCTTTCTTGTCAACACAACAGGATTTCATTTTAAATTCCACATCGAAATATGATTTCTATACATACAAGTAATCCGAATCGCATTTCAAGTTCTTTTAACAGCGACGACCTTTTTTTTTTCAACAAATATAAGCGAATTTCATTCCAAAGTCCATGTTCCTTTAACGACGATAGTTAAAGAAATCCAACGAATCCCACTGGGATTAATAAACAAAAAGACAAAAACGTCCGACTCACTTCATATCTTCAACCTTCGCAGTTTAATATTCAATTCTCTCTTTGACAAGGCTTTTCAATTTTCAACGCGTGGAAGAACAGTGATGTGCGAGAAACATATTTCAAAAGGCATTGCAGTTGATAAATGTCGTCCCAACACCAGCCTTCCACTAATGTGAAAACGGGTTTGTATTACTGTACACATAGATTCGAAAAAGTTGTCAAAAAACAAATATATATTTTTTTTTTACATAGGCATCACCACATTATCAAGGCCAAGAGGCCACTCAAGAATAAGGGTTAAAGAGTGTACAGTAGAAATTGGTCAATATAGTAATCATTAGTAATGAAAATTTGGTAAATTTAATAACTTATATGGAACGGCTCATCAAGAACTTATTTACTTTAGACTTGAACACAACTATATTGTAGTCAGCCGGAAAGCAGGAAAACGGAAGACAATTCCACAGGCGTGCAGTTCTAAGAAAGAAGCTTTGTTCATGGAATCTACGTTTAGGTTTAGGCACAGATAAAGAGTGGGGGAAATTATTGATAGTGTTTACAGCTAGCCGAGTGTTTCTTGTGAAAGTTTGGCGAGGGGGGACCATAGATTGAAGCTCAGTTGAACACTTTCCATGAAAATAACGATACATCAGAGACAAACTCGCAACATCTCTTCTGTGAGATAGAGGTTGCAAGGAGGAGAAAAGGACATCTCCTACGAGGCTACGAAGTCTATTTTGAACTCTATCAAGGAAGGACAAGTCCTTTCTAGCAGCTCCTGCCCAGATGTGGCAACAGTATTCCATCCTTGGACGTACCTGGCTCTTATATAGATAGAGAAAAGCATCAGCAGTGAGATATCTACTGGATCGATAAAAGATCCCACCATTTTTCCAGCGGCCTTGGCAACAGATTTGATATACGTGTTCCATTTAAGATCAGGAGTAATGGTCAAGCCCAGAAGCTTGTCAAAACTTGAGGCCTCCTGAAGACGAGAGCCATTCATTTCAATTGATGACAAATGTGGATTAGAATGTTGATGATGTAAAGAGAGAAGCTTGGTTTTAGATGCATTAAAAGTAACCAGCCACTCCTTTCCCCATTGTACTACGTGCTCAAGATCAGAGGAGAGAGAATTGGAGAGAACTTGGTCGTTTACTGTCTTAGATGTGCTACCATAAATGGTAGTGTCGTCAGCATAAATGTCTACAAATGATGTAAGGATGTGATTTGGAAGATCATTAATGTAGATCAGGAAAAGAGTTGGGCCCAGGATGGATCCCTGAGGGACACCGGCATTAATACTGTGAGCTTCTGATTTTTGTCCCTCAACTACTACTCTTATGAACCTATCAGAAAGAAATGATTTAATAATTGAGAAGACTTTTCCAGCTATACCATAGCTAGCGATCTTATGAAGTAAACCTTTATGCCATACCCTATCAAAGGCCTTAGATATGTCAAGAGCAATTGCCCTAGAAAGATTGCCACCGTCGAGAGATTTGCTAATCCTATGCGCTATAAATGTAAGGACATCTGCTGTAGATCTAGCAGAGCGGAAACCATATTGAGTGTCACTAAGAAGTCTATTTTTGTTGAAATGTTTGATTACTTCTGTATTTAACACAGATTCTAGCAACTTACTCATGACGCACAGGAGACTTATTGGCCTGTACTGAGAGAGGGATGAGCGATCACCTGAATTCTTAAATACAGGGCATACTGATGAGATTTTCCAGGGAGATGGGAAACTATTCTCCTTAAGACAACGTTTAAACAGTTTTGTAAGTATGGGCGCTAGTTGAAGTTTTTTGAGTACTATAATTGGAATACCATCAGGGCCAGTTGCTTTACTCGAATCAAGGTTTTTGATTAGCTTCGCAACATCATGTACAGATATACGTATATCACATAGCGTGTTTTCTGATACAGGAGGAAATATTGGGGGTTGGCGGTCTTGGTCGCAAAGGGTAGAATTAGCTGCAAAGTTCTTGACAAAGAGTTTGGCTTTGTCTGATGCTGACGAGATTACCTCAGGTCCATTGATATAACAAATAAATGTTATCAAAGGCAAGATAAGTTACTTTTCTGCCAAACTGGATATATTTTTTAAGTTTTTATTCAATGTAACATATTTATTCAGCTCGAAAAACATACAGTGTTTACCGATGTATTCGAAAATTCAAGATGGCGTCCCACACCCTCTTTAACACCGTAAGTATGGAAAAAGGTGTTATAAATAAAAAACTATATAAAATACTATTAAAAACCCGCCGAATATATGTCAGCCTATGTCATGGCAACATATATTGAGCGAGTTTTAAACAGTAATTTGTCTAGTTTATTATTTATAACATCTTTTCCTGAACTTACCGTGTTAAAGAGAGTTTCCGGCGCCATTTTGAATTTTCCAATACATCGGTAAACACTGTATGCTATTCGAGCTGAATAAACACGTTACATTGAATAAAAACACAAAAAATATATCCAGTTTTGCAGAAAAGTAACTTATCTTGCCTTTGATAACATTTATTAAACCACTATCAATAATTTCCCCTACTCTTTATCTGTGCCTAAACCCAAATGCAGATTCCATAAACAAAGCTTCTTTCTTAGAACTGCACCCCTGTGGAACTCTCTTTCGATTGCCTGCTTTCCAGCTGACTACAATCTGCTTATCTTCAAGTTCAACGTAAACAAGTTCTTGATGAATTGTCCCGCTAAGTAATCCAATGTACATAATCCCCACTACTTATGTTTACTACGCTATAATCACATTGAATAAAGTATACCCATTAACCCTTATCCTGGAGTTGCCTCCGGGCCTTGATAAGTGGTGATTTCTGTATAAAAAATAAAGGTATTCATGGGTATCCGTAAGGATAACTCATGAATTGCAGAACCACATTCGAAATAGCTGGGAATACTATGTGCATTTTTTTATATAAAAGCAAACGACTTGGATATGAAATAATGTTTCATTCCACACACACACACACACACACACACATATATATATATATATATAGATAGATAGATAGATAGATAGATAGATAGCAGGTTAATGTATTCAAACATAACTAATGAATATAACGAAGTTATTAGAATGCTCATTTCAAGAAGATCTTTTCAAGAAGATCAATATATATTTTTTTTTAAATATAAACAATTTTTTTAAAATATAAACATGGTTGCGACTTGACATGTTAATGCTTCGGACAAATGGTCGTTAATACCAGAAGTCAGGCGACTAAATAAATTGTTGCTTTCCGCAGCAGAAATTAAACATAGTAGTGATAGAGATATAAATATAATGATAGTAAGGTGGTAATCGTTATAGATGTGGCGAACGTGATTATAACTGTCCCTTCGTACAGTAATTATTTACAGCATATAACATTTAAGTAATCTTCTCCACATTCAAGGTTGTTCGGTTTTCAATTGTTAGATGGATGAGTAGAATGGCTGAATGTGGGTTTGTGGCTTAGAAATTAATTAAAAATATTCATATATGCGACTAACGGATCAGGAAATAATAAAGATATTTTTTCTTCTACTTTCAAAGCAGCATTGGTGGGTTCATTACCTTAAGCCCTGAAACTGAAATATATTGGCGATATCGTCATCGATAAAAATACGCACAGCATCGTTAGATTCTTTCTTCGTGATCTAACGTTCTGGGCATATGTTGTTTAGAAACGGTGATTAACGAACTAAATGCATTTTTTATTATAGGAAACTTCACATCTGGGAGTTATAAGTGATTACCGTTACAGATCTGATGGCCACGTTAGGAATAATCATTTGAAGCTGCGTTTTGCACAATCATGTGGCCCATAAATTCTTTAGTACCGCAATGTCAGACTAGATGAGTTCATAAAATACCTTTAGTCCTCAAAAATCGATATCAGTATCGATTAGCATGCTCACTTGAAAATCATTTTATTTTCCAGTTAAAAGTATGAAGTAATTTTTGTATTTAAACTATTTCTAATCGAAAAATAAACTATTTCCGAAAATACTAATGAATTCAAAATGAATGTTTACCATAATCAACACAACAGCCTTTAAATTAATGCCTATTATTATTATTTTAAGTCTACAGATTACAAACATCCAATATGTTTTCTACACAAAACCATGATTTAGAAAAATACTTATTTTGAAAAACGTTAGCATTAAAAACAAATTGTTGTTTTCTTCCGTTAGATTTATTAACAATGTATTTATTGTTTTCGTAATATCATTAAAAGAAAATTATATACAAGTATAATCCTTTTCATTTTTATTTATTTCTAGTTGCTGTTTTCGAAAGTGTTGTTTGCTTGCATAAAAGGTAAGTCTGCATGGAAACTGAAACGTATTCACTTGCATTGTTCACTACTACGAATGGCGTTGGTCAAAAGTTGAGTACTATACAAAAATCAACTGAATGGAAACCTTTCATCTAAAGATAGAAAAGGATAATAATGTTTGGGAGATATTAAAGCGCAAGCAACTGTTCGCAGAATATTCTTCACGTAAGGTTACGCAATCCATTAGATTAAAAAGCATCACTTTATAAATTTATCTTTTTTCACCTAAAATTATCCTATATACCATCGGAAAACGCCGAAAACAAGTCCTGATAGCTCTATATATTTATCTTGTACTGTTTATACTTCAATAAGATTTTTCAATTAATATGCACATTTGTTTTTTTTGTTTTTTTTTGTGTTTTTACACAGTGATCACCACTTATCAAGGCCCGGAAGCCACTCAGGGATAAGGGTTATTGCAAGTACATAAAGTTAGTGAGGAGAATTGCTGAGGTGTTTACTTAAGGGGGCGGTTCATTAGGAATTTGTTAACATTGGACTTGAAGACATCCACATTGTAGTCCGGAGGGAAGCAGGCAGACGGAACAGAGTTCCACATGCGTGCAGTTCTAAGAAAGAAGCTTTACTCATGGAATCCGCGTTTTGATTTAGGCACAGATATAGAGTGGGGGAAATTTTTCACAGTGGATTCAGCTAGACGGGTGTTTCTCGTGAAAGATTGGCGAGGGGGGACCACAGATTGGAGTTCAGACGAGCATCTGCCATGGAAATAACGGTAAAACAAGGACAGGCTCGCAACGTCTCTTCTGTGGAAGAGAGGTTGCAGGGTAGAGAAAATGGCATCCCCCACTAAGCCACGAAGTCTATTTTGTACTCAGTCAAGGCAGGATAGGCTGTTTTTAGCAGCTCCTGCCACGATATGGCAACAGTATTCCATCCTTGGCCGTACTTGGCTTTTATATAGATAGAGAATTGCATCAGTAGTGATATATCTTCTGGAGCAGTAGAAGGATCCCACCATCTTTCCAGCGACCTTGGCAACAGACTTGATGTACGTGTTCCATTTCAGATCAGGAGTAAAGGTTAAACCCAGAAGCTTGTCAAAACACGGAGCCTCACCCAGACGAGAGCCATCCATCATAATTGATGCCAGATGGGGATCAGAGCGTTGATGATGTAAGGATAGGAGTTTGGTTTTGGATGCATTAAAGGTAACCATCCACATCTTCCCCCACTGAACCACGCGCTCGAGATCAGAGGAGAGAGAATCAGAGAGAACTTTGTCATTTACGGCCTTTGATGTGTTGCCGTAGATGGTTGTGTCATCAGCATAGATGTCAACGAATGATTTAAGTATGTGTTTAGAGAGGTGATTGATGTAGATCAGGAATAGAGTTGGGCCCAGGATTGACCCCTGGGGGACTCCAGCATTTATATTGCAGGCCTCCGATTTTTGTCCATCGACCACTACTCTTATGAGCCTATCGGAGAGAAATGATTTAATGATTGAGAAAACATTTCCCGTTATACCGTAGCTGGAAATCTTGTGAAGTAGACCCTTATGCCATACCTTGTCAAAGGCCTTTGATATGTCAAGAGCAATTGCCCTAGAAAGAACGCCTTTGTCAAGAGATTCACTTATCCTGTGGGATATAACCGTCAGCACATCTGCAGTGGATCTTGCAGAGCGGAAACCATATTGTGTGTCACTAAGAAGGTTATTCCTGCTGAGGTGGTTGACTATTTCTCTATTTAATATGGATTCCATTTTCTTCAAAATATCTCGCATCTACGAGGGGGTGCAATAAGTAATGTCCCTGACCCACTTTCCGTTGTCTGATCTAGCTGCAGTTTTGCATGTGCAATGATCTATATCTCTACGTGTTACGACAGCTCTGAACTAATTGTGGTTTCTGTTTTACATGTGTTTGAACTGATATCAGGTGTAAATGTACCCTGGTCAATGTCGAGCAATGATCTGGTTTTTGTATTTGAAAGAGCGCACACCACAGGAGACGTTTGATGAATTGAAAGAAACTTATGAAGATAATGCCCCATCATATGACCTTGTAAAACGCTGGCATCGTGAATTCAAACATGGCCGGAAGTCTGTGGAAACAGGTCCCAGACCTGGTCGCCCCCATCTTCTGCCATTGATGAGGCATCTGTCCGTCAAGTTGAGGCTGCCATTTTGGAAGATCGGCTCATTACTATTCGCCAAATAGCCCAAGATGTCAAAATCAGTACTGAGTCTGTGGAAACTATCATTCATGACCATTTGCATATGCATAAGGTGTCTGCCAGATGGATTCCCAGGTTGCTCACAGCATTCCAGAAGCGAGAACGTGTCGAGGATGAATTTGGATATGTGCCAAGTAGATGAGTCAAAGATTTTCAAAAGACTGCTTACACAGGAAGAAACCTGGGTCCATCACTATGATCCAAAGCCCAGTCAATGCAGTGAAAGCACTTGGATTCACCACCTCCAAAGAAGGCAAGGGTGCAGCCCTCCGCTGGCAAGGTCATGCTCACAGTTTTATGGGAACAGGACGGAGTAGTGATGACAGATTTCCTGGCAAAGAGTACCACAATTACAGGAGCCTATTATGCTTTACTCTTGAGGAAATTAAGGGAAGCTATCAAAATCAAGAGGCGGGAAAAGATCAGAAAAGGTACCCTCCTCCTGCAGGACAACGCTCCGGTCCACAACTCGCATGTCGCCAGATCAGAAGCACGGGTGTGTAGTTATGAAATTCTCTCCATCCTCCCTACTCATCTAACCTTGCACTCTCTGACTTTCACCTGCTCCTAGCCATGAAGTTGGTTTTGAAAGGAAAACGTTTCCCAGATGATGCAGTCTTGATTTCTGAAATCACGTCGTGGTTGGAGTACCAACCTGGGGTGTTCTACAAAAACGCTCTCTACAGTTGCATCAAACGATGGTAGAAATGCATAACTCTGGGTGGTTCCTATGTAGAGACAGACTAATAACTGTGCCAAGTTGTGTTGCTCTGCTCCTATGGGAAGTTGGTCAGGGGCATTACTTATTGCACACCCTTCGTAACTTAAACATTTGTGATCATTACTATTCACACTCAATGGAGAACTGAACGTTACTATGTGGATCAGAGTTTACTGTATAATTTCTCTTTTAACTTTACAGATACTAGAAAGCATAAGAAAATGTACAGAATAATAAACTTCATCACCTACATCATAAGTCAATGAAACAAAGGTACAGAAATTAAGAAGAGTACTGGCCAATCAAAGACAACTTTTAGCAGCATGAAATGCATTTTTACCAACCATAAAATAAGCCTCAAGACAAATATAAATATTACGAGAGCCTACGTATGGTCTATTCTTCTAGACGGCTGCGAATGCTGGAGCCTAACGAAGAACACAGAACAGCGACTAGAAGCAGTAGAGATGCGGTTCTTCCGGATATTTAAGAAAGTCTAATGGACAAAAACAAAAATAAATGCAAGTGTAATAGACATAGCTCGATGCAAGATATCCTTTCTTAATACCCTTAAAGAAAGACAACTCATTTTTTTCGGCCATAAAATCAGGGTTGACGGATTAGAGAAACTGTTATAGAATGGCAAATATGCGGAAACAAGACATAAAAATGACGACGCACAAAATTCACAGACAGTTTTAAAATATGAAATGAATAAAAATAGCATAAACAATGAGCTCATGAGAAAGACTGAGAACAGGCGAGAATAGAAAGCCATGAATCGTCGATGTCTGCCAGACCAGACCGAACACTTGTAGAAAAAGAAGATATGGTAGGTGTAGCTTTTAAAAACCGAAATAAGAATAAGGGGAGTGTTAATGCATTTTATTAATAAAAACTAGTTTAAGAAATATTTGATATTTTAAATTTTCATTATAAAGAATAACCGTGAATGTATTAGAGTCGTAAAGTTAATCAGATGGTGTTATAATGAGTTAAAACACATTTGCTTGACTATGATACCAAGTACACATTTTAATTTCACATACACTTATGCTGCATAGCATAGTGTGTCTGAATTTACCGTCAACTTTTATAAGTCACTTGTAAGAAACAATTGCATTCATAGGTTTTTGTGAAAATATATGTTTTATAAAGACATAAAATATATGTTTTATAAAGATATAATTGGATATCAGAAGCTGTTTAGGATTTTAATAATGGATAGTATTTAACATTTTTGGATACAATGTAACCATAAACTTTTTGTCCGCATTTATTTTATTAGTCATTGAATGAAGCATATACGAAATACGTGTAGAAATTGTTTTCAAATTCGGACAGCTGGAAGTAGAAACATCAGACGTTATAAAAACATGTACAACGCATCTAGCCATCCGACAATCCGGATATCTCTTAGAAGGATGGAAGTTTCTAGGGATCTTAGTCGGGGGTGCGTGCCTTTTCGCCATCGTACCGCACCCTTATTCCATTGAGTGCTTACCAGTGATGAAAAGTGTTTTTTTACGCAACTATCAATTGTCACAGACGTTAGTTATCTTCTCAAGATGTCGTCCCTCACACTGGTAGACAGCTTAATCATCCACACAAGATTATAAGTTTTGTGCACTGGACAGCTCTCGAAGCTATTTTTATAATGAACTGATACCAATTGGCCAAATAGTTACTAGAAAACTTGTACTCGCAACAACTGAAACGTGGCAACATGTACAACGCCAAAATAAGCCAAAACTGGTGAATCGCAAAATCGTGATTTTTCTCCATTAAAACATCAGCCTGTATGTCACGCTGGTGGTCAGTGATATCACACAACTTCGTGGGATATTTTTTCTGCCCATCTTATTCACCTGATTTGTGACAGCCGATTACCTCTTCCACTCTCTGCATAACAAATTGAACAAGAAAACTATAACCAATGATGTAGTCTTCGAAACGCCCTCATGAACTCCCTTTATCTTCAAAAACATCTTGAAACACGTTATCAGAAGATGTTGAATGCCGATGGTGATCATTTCGAAGATTGCATATAAGTTGCACACATTATGATGTTCTTTTCTTTTAAAAACGGTCAGAACTATTGTTAAATCGTAGGTTGATGAAAAATACTGTCGTTTTTTAACATGAAGTTAAACGTTCAAAAACGACATTATTTCTGCACCAACCTAATACAGAAATAAACTTTATTAGCAAAAATATCGTAAAGTGAAACAACGATGTCAAAAGCAGTAAAAATAAGTCGACTATATTATGTTTAAATGTGTCTTTATGCTAACTGTTTTTTCTCATATGAGATTGTCTTATAATTTTTTTAGATTAACGCTTTACAAGCGTTTTATGTCGAACCCGAGAAACTTTATGTAACTTCAACCCCTTCACTTAATCGATATGGGTTTGTCTCAATAATTGTAATAACATAACTATTATTTAAATTCGTATTTATGATTTCTTTGGTTATGTCTGAACCTTCGGAAGATTAATAATCTTGAAGTGCCAGGGTATGTTCCATTCGTCCGTAAAAATTCAGACAAATACAAATGCTTGCAATCTTTATCTGCAACACCTATCGCTTAAATTGATGATTAATTCTGGAGGACCAAGATAATGGCTGTGCATGTTTTATGAGAAGTGTTACTGATAAAAACATTATTTTCTTACTTCCATATCCCGACATGTGTGTAACATCATATTGGATTTACATTTTTTTGTAAAATGTTTTCGTTTGTAGACCACATTCTAACAGTACTGTATCCTAGTAGATTAAAACATGGCCGTCCAAAAAGTCAATAGTAATAAGTGCTCACCAAAATCTTCCTCCAATCGAATACTTTGTTCATGTCGTACACTTTCCTTTATCTATTTACATTGTCATTGAATAGCTTATGAACTTTATAAGTTGTAACCCAGTAATAAAAAGTAACGTCTAAGTAAACGTGTGTTTTCATGGAGATTTAGCTTTTAAAAAATAATTTTCGATTGTCCAAAATAAAGCTGCTTAAATGTCAGACAGAATTCTATTAAATAAAGTAATTACAATCGATTATTGCCTTGTCAGCCATTTTGGACAGTTATGACACAATCAATAACAGCTGCTCCAGAATTTTCATCGGCAAAATAAGAGGATTTGGGTCCACTCCCATGTTGGGTTTTCATTTTTATTTAAGTTTCAAAACCTTAGACGACACGCACTGCATTTACTTATAGGTCTTTGCCACATTTTTACACCATTACCTCTTTTCCGTATTTATTTAACAGCTTTACACCCCAAACAAGGCGTTTTGATACAAGGTCCTTTATGGTTACTATTGGGGATTATATCTACAAGAGACTATGATAAAGTGAGCAAGGTTATGCGTTTGTACGTTACATTTAAAACTTAGCATTTAAGTACAGCATGAGAATCAGGAATCAGGGAGGGAGTTTCAAAGTTTAGCAGTCGGGGTTAATTAGAGTAGAAAGTTTTTCTGCGCTCAGAATTTAAGGGTAAGCGTCTCTGCTAGTTGTACACCTGTGAATTCACGTCGATAAAGCGACATGCTGCGAGTTCATCAAATCGCACTCCATGAAAATATTAAAGCAGACACAGGCTGAAGCTTGTCCGATAATGCGAGACCTATTATATTTAGGATTCTTATCTGTCTCCTGTCTAAGGGATAAACACTAGCATTGAGAGCATTGCCAGGACCGCTACGAAAAGATAGGTTCTCTCTTCCGTGCTAGAAAGCTACTAACGCCCGAAAGTTTCATGTACCTCTATAAGGTCACTATTCGCCCATGTATGAAGTATTGTTGTCATATTTGGGCTGGTGCATCTGCTACTAGTCTCTCACTCCTAGACAAGGTTAAAAAGAGAGTCGCCAATCTGATAAGTCCTGAACTGTCATCTAAGCTTCAGCTTCTATCCCATCGACGAAATGTAGCATGTCTCTGCCTGTTCTACAAGTACTTTAATAGTGAATGATCCGACGAACTGCAAGCACTTGTACTCCCTTGATGTAAATACCCCCGACAAACCCTCAGGTGTCCGTCCTAGACCCAACTCTCTTCCTGATCTACATCAATGATCTCCCTAAACACATACTTAAATCATTCGTTGACATCCATGCTGATGCCACGACCATCTACGGCAACACATCAAAAGATGTAAATGACAAAGTTCTCTCTGATTCTCTCTCCTCTGATCTCGAGCGTGTAGTTCAGTGGTGGAAGACGTGGCTGGTTTCCTTTAATGCATCTAAAACCAAGCCCCTATCCTTACACCATCAACGCTCTGATCCCCATATGGCATCAATTGTAATGGATGGCTCTTTTGACAAGCTTCTGGGCTTGACCTTTACTCCTGATCTGAAATGGAACACGTACATCAAGTCTGTTGCCAGGGTAGCTGGAAAGATGGTGGGTTCCTTCTACCGCTCCAGAAGATATCCCACTACTGATGTCATTCTCTATCTATATAAAAGCCAAGTAGGTCCAAGGATGGAATACTGCTGCCATAGGCAGGAGCTGATAAAAATAGCATATCTTGCCTTAACAGAGTACAAAATAGACTTCGTGGCTTAGTGGGGGATGCCTTTTTTCTCTTCCCTGCAACCTCTCTCCCACAGAAGAGACGTTGCGAGCCTGTCTTTGTTTTACCGTTATTTCCATGGCAAGTGCTCGTCTGAGCTCCAATCTCTGTTCTTCCCTCGCCAATCTTTTACGAAAAACACCCGTCTAGCTGAAGCCATTGTCAATTGTATAAAGCGAACTTTAAAAACTAGCAAGCATTCCGCTGAAACCTCCACTTCCAAGGCCGGTATTTACGCCATCCCATGTAATGATTGCAAAAAATCATACATAGGTGAGACACAGCGAAATTTAAAAATCAGACTAAGCGAACATAAAACGGACATAAGAAATGCCAACCCCTTATATGCACTCTTTTCCCACTGTGTCGAACATGGCCACTCTTTCGGCTTTGGACGTGCAAAAATCTTAAAATCCATCCCAGATAGAGCAAAACGGAGACTTATTGAATCTGCTTTAATTTCAAACATTAACACCATCAAGCAGAGAAAGGGATTTTATAATGTGGCCCCAATCATAGGTAATATAATAATAAATGAACAAAGCATTAATTTAGATCCTGGTTGATAAAAAAATGCATATATGTATATAATCCGACCCCCCTCCACACACACTAGATATAAATTCTCTTTTCATCATGAAATGTTTTCTCTCCAGAACAGAAAAAGAACTGAACTTCTCCTCTTTCGCATGTGATATATGACCGTCTTTCTGTACATCCTCGCCTAGAAATCCTGATGATGTCCCCTGAAATAGGGACGAAACGTTGATTTTATTTTTGTTTTTACTCTCTTAGGTTTTTCCTTTTTATTCACATAACGTCTGGAGCACCGTTTATATCTTGCTTTATTTTATTCATATATATATATATATATATATATATATATTAGCATGGGTGCCCGGCGTTGCCCAGGTGTTTTAAGGTGTGTGTTGAGCAAAGAAAAATGTGGTAGTAGGAAGGCAGGTTCGAACCCGTACCGTGAAGGTGAAAAAGAACGTGAAAAATGTGACGTCTTTGCTATTACGACCACCGCCAAACGGGAATTGGTAAAGGTTTATTTAAGGCAAGACAGTCGAAAAGAGGGGATGAATTTCGAAAATATCGACCCCTCCCTGTCGAAAAGTTCTCAGTTGAGAGTGAAGAAATTAATGTTTGCAGCCAATGTTTCGGTATTTGTACTCTGAAGGGATGAGCTTCAAAACGATACTTATCTTATGAAAATCTCTCGGCTTTGTCGAAAGTTTTAGGCAGACATGCAAACATACATACATACATAGATCTATATATTTGCAGCTCAAATTTTCGACCCAAACCGATTAAAAAGCTTGCCCTATCTCTGAATACTCTTTATGTAAAATTTCAAATGTTTAGATCAGAAATAGTTTCTGAGTAAGAGGTAAATATTTTTTTTTAATTTTACCCCTATTATTACCCCTTTACATTTATTGTTTTGGGCTTAAATAAATTATTCCGTTAGATCCATAGCCAAGGAACCTATATCTAAAATTGCAATTGTTTATGCCAAAAATTAATGGAAGAGTTTGGTAGAGTTCTCAAAGGTCAAATTGTTAACTTTGACCCCTTGACAGCCAAATTTCTGGCCGAAAACTTATCAAAAATATTTTCCCAAATCTCAATATCCTGTATATCAAATTGCGAGTCTGTAGACTGAAAATTGACTGAGTTATTGTGTAGGAGAATGTACACAGACATACATACATACAGACAGACAGACACTTTCACTTTTATAGATACTTGCATGGGTGCCCAGCGTTGCTCGGGTGTTTGGAGAGGTATGTTGAGCAAAAGAATATGTGGTAGTAGGAAGGCAGGCTCGAACTCGTGTCGCAAAGGAGGAAAAGAACGGGAAAAAACTGACGTATTTGCTGTTACCACCACCGCCAATCGGAAGTGACATAGGTTTTAATGAAGGCTAGACAATCTGAAGGAGAGGATAACTTTCGAAAATATCGGCGAAAAAAGCCCCCCCCCCTATAGAAAAGTGACCGGTGTAAGGTGAAGATATTAATGATTTTAGCCAATTTTTCGATATTTGTCATCTGAAAGGTAGAGGCTTTCTTGAACAAAATTCATAGCTACTAAAGCAAGACAGAAATAACTCAGTCTTTTAAAGGAAAAGGAACACATGCAAAATCACGTGGCAAGAAACTGACTTTGCATATCTTTTTGTTTTAGTAAGGATAAAACAATTTAAATGAAAATATTTTAAACATTAACAACAGAATTTAAATGAAAATATAACAGCTCTATACAAGGTTACAGTTAACACATCAGCTGTAGATCTCGCAGAACAGAAGCCATATTGCACGGCATTATGTTTGTTATTTATGCTGCGGTAGTTGACGACTTTTCTATTCATTACTGATACCAGCAACTAAGCCATAACATACAGTATGCTGATTGGTCTCTACCGAGAGCAGAGGACCGATCTCTAGAATTGTAAAATATAGGGCAGACTAATTGTCTGTATTTTTGTGATGAGGTGTTTTCATTGATTGAGATTGTCGGACTGACTTCCTCATCTTGGTTGGTATCGTCACAACGTTTCGGCCTTTTCCCCTCCGGCCTTCGTCAGGTGTTTTGTATCGAACTAGGGAACCGTTTGTTAGGAGTCTCGAACTCAACCCTTTATTATTATTACGGGGGTACCGTGTTCGGACTCCAGCTAGGCTTTAGGACATAGTTCCTGATTCTCTGTTTTGAATATTACTTTTTCACTTACCTTTGGGTAACTGTAAACTTTGAAACAACGTCTAGGACCACTCGGCCATATGTCACTTGGACATTCAAAACAGAGAATCAGCAACTATGTCCCAACGCCTAGCTGGAGGCCGAACACGGTACCCCCGTAATAAAAATAAAGGGTTGGGTTCGAAACTCCTAACAAACGGTTCCCCAATTCGATACAAAACACCTGACGAAGGCCGGAGGGCAAAACGGCCGAAACGTTGTGACAATAACAACCAAGATGAGGAAGTCAGTCCGACAATCTCAATCAATAGGACAGACTGGTGAAATTTTCAACGTTTTTGAGAAGCATTTCTTATTAAAGCACCGTTTAGACACCTTTGGAAGTATTAGAGCTCGTTCTGGTTGTATTTTTTTTAGCATTATGATGGAATGCCGTCGGGCCAAGTTGTTTTACGAGAATTAATGTCTTTTATAAGCTTCGTCACATCAGGCACATACATTTGTATGTCGCGTAGCGTATTTTGAAACGCAGAAGAAAAAATGCGGTAAGTAGGCGGGTGTGATGGAAAAGGGTAACATTTTCTGCAAAGTTCTTGGCAAAGAGTGTTGCTTTGCCAGATGCTATAAAAGGTCATTTGATGGTGGTTGTGATAGAAGATAGACTAATAATAATGAAGCCGTTGCTCAGTTACTTTAGATTTAATGTACTAAGCATACACTTCTCTCGCGTTCTTTATTATTCTTTTAAAGTAGTTGCTGGCAGTTCTAAATGAGGTTTAATTTTCAGCACATTTATTTTGCTGAAATCAGAGGAAATTGTGTTTCCTATGCTTAATGACAGCGGCACATTCTGTATGAAACATAACTGGCTATTGGGCTTTCCCTAAAGTATCTTGGCGGGTATGAATGGTCTATACAGACAATTAAGTATCCATTCACATCAGATATTATAGAGAGCATGTACTTTTTAAGTATGGACAATGTATATTTGATATAAATGTTCGGAATTTATTCCTGTGTGCCATAGAGTACAAATATAGTGTACGATCGAGAGATGTATTCTAAAATATTTTTGTGTTTTCGTATTTCGGATAGTATTTCTAACTATTTATATGTAACTGTAAAATAGCTAAACAATAGCATGTAGTCTTGCATAAAATGTCGTAGATTACTCACAGTAAATTCTTTTACTGTTCTTTTGTTTTCAGAATCGATACTCTGATATGTAATTCCTACCATATATTTTCTTGTTGCTTTATCTTCTCAATAGGTTGTAAATAAACGATTGAGAATCTCTTTAACGACTATTTTTGGGTGGCCTTTGGCATTAATACGTAATCATTATTTCCTATTGCAAGATATTTTTGTCTTACATAGAGGATCCAATATATATGCGACACTCAAATATAAGCGAGATTCAAATTTACACGCGATTTAGTTTCCTGTCCTGAATATATTTTAGAACAAATTCAATCTCGTATTTACTGAGAAATAACTAATGTTTACAGAAAATATGTTTTAGGAAGTCCAAAATATAGAACGCCAAAAATAAAATATGCTAGAATTCCGATAGCATATCTTTTACTCCTCACTACAAAGAAAGAGAACAAAAAGAAAAGAACAGATACAAATTATATGTGAGAGACAGAGGGAGAAGGCATTGTCAATTATAACAAAGAAATTATTGAAATACATCTCGTGTATCGTTTTTGCTGATGTGTTGATAATTTTACAACTAAATCAAGCGATCTAGTGGGTTTATTTACGTCATTTTTAGCCACGAATAAAAACTCACCAGGAATGGAAATACTGAAATGATTCGACTTTTTTTATTTGTCTGTTATTGTATACTTTTTTGTTATATTCTTCATCTGTTAGAATATAATCCTTCTGAGATAATTTTAATTTTCTTTAATTCTAGTAACTCTCTAAGGGGAAGATGGCTAAATTTTGTCAGAGTTAAAAATGGAAGCTCTTAATAACTAAGAATAAATAATTGCATAAACAAATAAAGTTCCCGGCATGTCTATGTAAATAAAACATAGCTAACTGCCCAGAAAATAGAAATTATAATAACCCGAAGATATAAATCTTTCTTAACTCCAGCATTTTCCCCAAGTAGTATAGTAAATAAAGAATAGCTAACAGTTATTTATAATCGGAAATATACTATTTTATTATCTGACGAGTAATGCAATAAAATAAATCTTAATAATTATGTATTGTGATTATTGGACTGGTTGTTCTATCCTTTTAATTGATGTAGGACTTGTTACAGAACACTTCCGAAGAGAATAATTTTATTAGGTCCAAGAAAAAATTCTACTGTTTATTACTTGGCAAAGCATAAATTTCTTAATATTTTCCGTTGTCGACGTACTAGTCAGAATGTTTCATGGGCACCAAAAATGTGTTATAAGTAAACAGAATTACAGAAAAAAATGACCGGAATAGAATTAGAATTTTGTCTACGTTGTTAGAGTATGATGCCGCTATAAATAACCGACACAGTGTAACCGGGTGACGTGATAATATCAAATTATAGGGAGGGATTTATTTTGCGAGTGTAACATATTTTCTAGAATAAAAATTGTAAAAGTTAATGTTGGAAATGAATAAAAATGATTCGTATAGTAGCTATTTGTTTATTATCCTATTGAGAAAGTGTAAATAGAAATAGAGGTTATTATTAAGATGCATATAACGTTGGAACGCATTGTTTAACATGTTTGTAGAGTGACTCATTATTAATTTTAAGTAAATTGTAATGACTTTTATTTCTGAACTGTCCTTATGTGTTGGTGTATATCAATATAAAACAAAATTTAAGGTGAATTACATTAAATTGTAAAACAATTGTATATACAGAATATAAAGCGATATAAGTTTTTTTTTCAATCCATCGCAACTGTTCGAATAAAAGTTCTTAATCTCCAGTATATTGCAATAGTGTTGTCATTAGTAAATGTTGAGTTATACAATATTTTTGCATATAACAAGACATCATCTTCATAAGCAGATTTGTGTATAAAAATAAAACTTATCGTCTACAGGCCTACATAAATCTTTTATTTTATTGGCGTCTAAAAAGAGATGTGTTATTAAAACACTAAGGTGTCCGAATATATGGTAGACTTGCACTTTTTCTCATTTAGAACTGCCTTAAACTTCACCGCTGACTCATTTTCCGATCAAATTTCAAACATTTATTAGTGTTTATAGATCACTTTCAGCTATATTGTGAAAAATATTTTTTTTATTTTCGTCAGTAAAACAAAAGCTATGGTTAATTTTCTGGTGTTCAAAATCGTAAAATATGTAAGGAGGTGAGAAACGCTATTTATGATTAGTTTCCATAGAAACCATGTCGCTTCAGCAACTATTGTTGTCAATAATTCACTGTTGTCTCGAAAAGAGAAGTAACCCCTGAAACGGAGAGAATGAAAGCATGAACGGGATATAATTGGGGAGGGGGTATTTTATTAAAAGCAGACGAGTACAGTACATGGTTATTATATTTTAAGTTATGAATTTATTATTATATTTTAAGTTATGAATCTATTAAGTTTTTACTAGAATATGTGTTTATGGGGGCAGAAAAAAAACTCAGAAATTAAACAAAAGACTAGTAAAGTCATCTTCTCGTAGTCCCTCTCGTAATTATCCGATATCCTCCTAAGAAGAATTGGTAGTACTTACCAACAAAACAAACGCTCACGTGTTTGTGCCTTGTATAGGCATGCGCGGCAACAAAACTTAGGTTTTTATAAGCGGAAGTCTCGAGGTTGTCAGGAATCTACAGGCGCATGCGCAAGAGGAGGGATTGAGATAGTGGTATAAAAGGCAGGTCGAGTGAGAAGGTTGTTGTTGTTGTTGTTGTCATTGGACGTTACAGTGACGCGTGCGTTAGCAGGTGATTAAGAGACTGTTTTTTTTTGTGTGTGTCAAGTCGCGCACCTCGGTGAAGATCATATAAATCGTGCACCTCGGTGAAGGTGAAGGTCATAAACTATTTCAGCTATTTCGTTTTGTCTCTTTTCCTGGACAACTATGGCTGGGGCAAAATTTGATTTAAAACTGATACCCGAATTCGACGGATCTACTTCTGTTGTCGACTGGGTCGAAAGGGTTGAGCTGACCTGCAACCTCTGTGAAGTAAAGGGGGTGCATACCGTGATTCCCCTGAGATTGGCTGGATGCGCCCTAAGTGTATATCAGCAACTTAGTGCCGTGGAGAAGGCTGATGTTACCTGTATAAAAAATGCTTTATACAAGGCATTTGCCATGGATCCCTGCACGGCCTACGAAACATTTGCCTCTAGGGAGCTCATGCCAGGAGAAACCGTGGACGTCTTCTTCGTGGAGCTGAAGAAACTTGCAGTTCTATTTGGCAATGGAGTGTCAGAGCAAACACTGGCGTATGCGTTTGTGGCCGGCCTTCCCACCCATGTTAAGCAACTGTTGACTGCTTCCACCAGCGTATCTGTAACGCCCATGGAACATTTGTAAGAACGCGCTCGAGCCATTATCAGAGATGAGGAGGACCTGTGGGAACCGGTTGTAATGATGGCGCAGGCAGCCAAGACTAATGCTGAAAAGAGTCCCAGTTTGATACCCACGACCAATGGGAGATGTTTCTGCTGCGGCCAGCAAGGCCATTTCGCAAGAAGTTGTACTAACAAGGGGCGGGGGCGCCCGCGCTGTTTCCAATGTGGTAGTTATGGACATTTAACCCAAAATTGTGCGGGAAATGCATCAGGGGGCAGGACGTCAGCGCCGCCCTGTTCCCCGGACAAGATTTAATTGGGGCGCAACCGACAATAAATGTGTACGTGGACCAAGTGCCTTGTTCAGCTCTTCTCGACTCCGGGTGCTCACACACCATCATGAGTGCCAAGTTGTGTCGAAACTGGACAAAGCAGAACATCAAAGTAACCACAATAGGTGGCAATACGCAAGCTTGCTGTGGAGCCGGAACTGTCAAAGTCCACAGACTCTGGTGTGGCCGCAGACATTAATGTGCTGGTGATGCGAGGGGATTTGCTGGGATTCGATGTACTGTTATGATATGATGCTATTAAGGCACTGGGGGGAGTGGTTATCGGAAGAGATGGGACTGTGCGATTTTTGGAAACCCCAGTGCGTGCTGCAGTTCACATTGATCGGCCTGATTTTAAGGTGGACTACGATCTTCACCAAAAAGCATGGACTGCATCGTGGAAGTGGACAGAAGGAAGGGCGCCAACCGAACTCAAGAATAGCATTGCAGAGTACTCGATACCCGACAAGGCCCGAAATGAATACGAGAAGGAACTTGAGGCATGGATCCAGGATGGATGGCTGATCCCCTACCCCAACAAGCTGGGACAACCCAAAGGTCTGATTCCCTTAATGGCGGTAGTCCAGCATAAAAAACCAAAAGTTCGTCCGGTGCTGGACTATCGTGAACTCAATAGATACATTGAAACGTACACTATCGATGCTGACGTGTGCGCCAGCAAGCTGAGAGAATGGCGGCAGAAAGGCTCCAATGTGTCTATAGCAGACTTACGGAAGGCTTATTTGCAGGTGCGAGTGGATGAGACATTGTGGCCGTTCCAGACAGTGTGGTTCCGGGGTCAGAGATACAGCCTTACTCGACTTGGCTTTGGGCTGAATGTGGCACCGCAAATCATGAAGACCATCGTAAATGCAGTGTTGTCCCAGGAAAAGACCACTGAGGACGCAACATCGGCTTATATTGACGATGTGTACGGCAATGAAGATGTACAATCTGCGTCGCACGTCAGAGAAAAAGCTAAATTCGAGTTGGAGTGCAAGGATCTCGAACGTCTGAGGGATGAAGCACGGGTATTAGGATTGAACGTTTGCGGGAAAGACGGTACCTTACGATGGAGGCGTTGCAGTGAGATTCCAAACATTCCTGGTGTTATTACGCGGCGGACTATTTTTTCCTTGTGTGGGAAACTTATTGGTCACTTACCAGTGTGTGGCTGGCTCCGACCAGCTGTGGGCGTCATCAAACGCAGGGCAAGTTTAGTAACTACAGGTTGGGATGATGTATCTGATGATGCTCTTCTAACTTTGATGACGACAGAAACCCTAGAGATAGTTAATAAGAAGGATCCTGCCCGTGGAGAATGGTGTGTCGATGGGGACACTGTGAATGTGTGGGTTGACGCTAGTTCTTTGGCATTGGGAGTGTTATTTGAGCAACGTGGAAACGTAATTGAAGACGCGTGCTGGCTGCGACCCGTCAATGATGCTCAACACATCAACCTAGCGGAACTCGATGATGTTCTGAAGAGTTTAAATCTGGCACAGCAATGGCAGTCAAAGAAGTTACACTTGTACACGGATTCTCTCTGCGTCTACCACTGGGTGTCCGACACTTTTTCGGGACGAACGAGAGTCCGCACTAAGGCAGCCAGTGAGATGTTAATCCGAGGGAGGCTAAACACCATGAAGAGTCTGGTATCAGAGTATGACCTGTCGGTGAGTGTAACACTCGGGGCATCACACTGTAATCGTGCAGACCAACTAACCCGTGTTCCTCACAAATGGCATGAAGCTGTGAAGACAGGCGTGGAGTTCGCTGCTCGATCTTGCGCAGTTGGCGCGATTAGCTCATGCCAAATACAAAGAATTCATGTGCAGAGTGGAAATCCAGGTATCAAAAGAACTCTGTATTTTGCGAGGCGTGTGGACCCGGCAGTAACAAGGGCGGATGTCAGGCAGATCATCAAGCACTGTGAGGCATGCCAGTCTATCGATCCTGCACCTGAGTAATGGCAGAAGGGGCGATTAGAGGTTGAGCATGTGTGGCAACGATTAGCGATGGATATTACCCATTACAGTGGTAAGCCCTTTCTAACCCTTATCGACTGTGGACCCACTCGCTTTGCGGTGTGGCGGCAAATGACCAGGCAGGACTCAGCGAATGTTGTCCGCCAACTGTCATCTATCTTTTCTGAGAGAGGTGCGCCGGAAGAGATATTGACGGACAACGATGCTGCTTTTTGTAGCCACTAAGTTCGGCAGTTGTTGAATGAGTGGGGTGTCCGACTACGACTGCGATGTGCTCATGTGCCATCACGGAATGGCATTGCTGAGAGGAGCCATCGCAGCATTAAGAGAATTGCTGCCAGAAAGCAATGTACCATTACGGAGGCCACGTATTGGTATAACATCACACCAAAGGATTGGAAGACACTAACAACAGCGCCGGCCAATGCCATACACAAATACCGTGTTAGGATAAAGGCATTGACACTGTCAAGCCAATCGACGAGGAGAGTCATGACAAATACAAGGTAGGGGATCCAGTTTGGGTTAGACCCCCCGGAAATCGGAGCACCACCAAGTTCAAGCGAGGACGAATATCTGGAGTGGTCAGCCAGCAGTCGGTCCTTGTTGATGGAACCCCATGCCATGTGCGCGGTCTTCGCCCAGCTAGTGAAGTACATCCCACAACTACAAAGAGAGATGAATCATCAGATGATGAGCTGCTGATTAGTGAGGTCACCGAGCAAGAGAGTGGTAGTTGTAGTTCGTCAGATCAGGCAGGATCAGAACCAGAACCACATCCAGAACCAGAACCAGAACCTGAATCCGAGATTTTAAATTCCACCCTTCGCAGAAGCCAACGAACTAAGAGGCCACCCCCGGAGTGCACTCTATGTGATCATCAGATCAGGGGGGAGTGTAGTACTTACCAACAAAAAAACGCCCACTTATTTGTGCCTTGTATAGGCATGCGCGAAAACAAAACTTGGGTTTTTATAAGCGGAAGTCTCGAGGTTGTCAGTAATCTACAGGCGCATGCGCAAGAGGAGGGATTGAGATAGTGGTATTAAAGGCAGGTCGAGTGAGAAGGTTGTTGTTGTTGTTGTTGTCATTGGACGTTAAAGTGACGCGTGCGTTAGCAGGTGATTAAGAGGCTGTTTTTGTGTGTGTGTCAAGTCGCGCACCTCGGTGAAGATCATATAAGTCTCGCACCTCGGGTCATAATTTTGACTACACAATTACCGAGGAAACCTATGCCAACAATCCAAGCTTGAGATTCATACGATATGATGATAGCCTTATAAGGCTGATGCTTTAGAAAAGAGGCTTCGAACAACTTTATTTTTTGTATGAGTAGTACGATTGCACCAATGTTCCTCGGCCTAATGTCAAACAATATAAGCATTATAAGAAATTAGTAAAACGAGTAATAATATAAATATATACAAATGCAAACTTATCTCTATAACTTTATGACAACTTTTTCGTTACATATTAAGATGATATATATGTGCTTTACATATTGAACGAGTAAATCAAATAGTGCATAATTTGGTTTGTTGAGAATAATGGAAGAACTGACATCCGGAAGCTCACCAGAAATCACATTACTGAAGCTGGGGTGAATATTAAGCATTTTTGATACTAGATATAAACTCACATTGCAAAATAGGAGAGAATCACGGCATCCACTCAGTTCGTTTTCAGCACGCAAGAGCGTGTGCGCATAACGAGGATGGCCGACAAGATATAACTAATTGATCACTTCTATATTTCTGTTTCCTTCTATCCCTTGTACTTGCGAATTGTTCGGGATAGATATCTCCTTAATAAATATCTCGCCTTTTCTCCATCGTATTGCATTTCAGTAGAAGCAATCTCTTTGCCACAGAAGCTTAGTAGCGAACAGAAAAAAAAAACCGAGCTGCAAACAAGTTAAGAAAAAGTATTATGAATTTGAATGTTTATGCAACATGCCTGCCCTGTCAGACAAGTTTTGATATGCAACATACGTATATATGTTTTCTTTAATATTAAGAGTTATATAAATGATTTACTAATGTACTTAGAGTAACGTACTTTATATAAGTGGCTTTTGTTAGATTTTCCTTGAAGTTTTGTAGTAGAGTTAATTTCTTATACTAAAAGTGTAAAGATACAGAATTATGTAATAATGTAGGTACTAAAACAAAGACTAAACTATTGACTCGTAATTTTTTCTCTTTCTCTCTCTCTCTCTCTCTCTCTCTCTCTCTCTCTACACACACACACATACACACACATACACACATATATATATATACAGAATTATGTAATAATGTAGGTACTTAAACAAAGACTAAACTGTTGACTCGTAAATTTTTCTCTTTTTCTCTCTCTCCCTCTCTCTCTCTCTCTCTCTCTACACACACACACACACATACACACACATACACACACATGTATATATACAGAATTATGTAAAAATGTAGGTACTTAAATAAAGACTAAACTGTTGACTCATAAAATTTTCTCTTTTTCTCTCTCTCCCTCTCTATCTCTACACACACACACACACACACACACACATATATATATGTGTATATATATATATATATATATATATATATATATATATATATACTAGCAAAAGTACCCGTCGTTGACTGAGTTCAAAAACAGCCTACAGAAAATCGACTCTGATTTATGAAAGTATGATAGCTTATGAAAAGGAAGAGTTGTAAAAAGATAGCTTCGAATTTGGGGGTATCAAAACCAAAGCAGAATATGATGAAAGTAAAAATAAAATAGAGAAACCCCATAATTTATTATACCATACCTGTTCACACTGAAACACTTACCACACTATTCTTTGGATCTATATTATAAAACCTTGTTAAACTTTGAGACAGATTTCCATTTTATGGAGGTCAGGCGCGAACGAACACCCCATAATTTTATTATACCATATTTCTTCAAACTGAAACATAAATATCAAAGTATACTTACGCAGATAGATATGAAAAGTCTTTATTAAAGTGTGTGCCTAATTCCATTCTATGGAGGCCAGTCGCGAACCCAGAATCCACAATTTTATTATACCATCGCTATTTAAGTTTAAACATACTTATCAACGTAATCTTATGTTCATCTATATCAAAAACACTTGTAAATGTTTTTTTTTATTTAAATTTCTTTTATTTGTGGACACGGCGCGTACGCAGGCCCCACAACTTTAATGAATCATCATTATGCCAGATCATACATACCCATTCCTGTGCCGCGATACATCTTCTACCATTATGCGATCAGCTTTCTATAATAGTCAACCATATAGGAGCCTATTCGTGACCAGACACACACACAGACGTTCTATGTGTCGCTACAAATAGCCAACTGTTTCAGTCAAAGATACTTCATCAGGCGACCCGGAATCTCTCGATGTCAAGATAGCATCTCTGTCTCTAAATGAACATATAAGACTTTAAGTGCATCCAATAATCCCTATGCGCATATCAGACTATAGCATTTTGATTGACAACATGTCAGATGAATAAACGTTACTCCAGAACGTTTCTGTCCATAACTAGTTAATCTTTGTACGTCTTCTACAACAAGAGCATTTCCGTCATCTATTGCAACGTCAACTGTTTGTTCTCGCTGTATATTGATGGCCAGGCGAAATTACTATGCATATAATTTATCTGTGGAACAGGTAAAGATAGGACTGTTTCATGTATAATTGCCTGTTTTCAATACAGTGAGAACAACGTTGTTGTCTTTGTTATTAATTCATTTATTATTTTTTATCTTCTCTTAGTATTTATTCATGAAGCTGTAAGCACACCTATCAGCAACCGATTCAGCAGGCGTAAGTTTCAAATAACGATTACATCGTTAACATTTATTTTGAATATGCGCTCTTTCAAATATCCCTTCCTCGTATATTGTTATTTATTTTTCTGTTTGATTAATGACGGAATCAATCTAAAATTTGAAAAACAAACTAACAAGAGTTTATATTGGCAGAAAACCCAATTTTATTCAAATCTCCATATCTAAGCGTCATATTATCATGCGGAATCTGCTTAATTACCTTCACGCTCGAAGCGAAATTTTATAATTTATTAAGAAAGAGAAAAGAAAAATAACGCACATGGCATTGCCAGATTCTGTAAATTTAAGATCACAATTCAAGTGGCAGATATAAAAGATAAAATGTACCATATATTACAAATGCATGTAGAATTACAATAAAATTATTTCAATAATCATTTCCTTAAATGCTAATAAAGACGGTAAATATATTAGAGAATGGTTGATTATATATGAATTGAAAAATAAAAGAGATTTGCATAAATATGTAACAGAGAAACATAAGTGATATATAAAACCAACACAAAGTCAAGTATCTGCAGAATGTCTTCTTGGTTCCTCCTCTTCTCTTTTCTCTCTCCCAACAATCGAACACAGCATATAATAACAAAACTCTAAAGCACGTCTGACAGGACTGACTTCTGCCAACAGTCTGCCCCCCCTCTTAACAACACAGGCTTTTTATATCGCAAAATCGTTCACCTCTATTTGCATATTCTTCTAACTCACGTGATCACTACTCTATAAATAAGAGTCTTGACCATTTCTTTTCTTTCTTTTTATTTATTTTTGGTGACCGACCCGCACGTGGTCTATCCAGGTAAGTCACGCATTTCTCCACACTCCCCCCTGATCTCATGATCACAAACAGGACATGCGGGCAATCGTCGTTGGCGGGTACTCCTTCGAAGAAGCACTTCCTCATTGCTGTTTTCTTCATTACCACCATCATTACTACCAGTCTGTTCCATTATCCCGTCTCGTGGTTCCATAGGCGGTGTCTCACAATCAGGGCAGGGGGGGCAGTATCCGTCTTTGTCGGGTACTTCTCCGAAGAATCGGAGGCGTCATCTCCTCGGTATGCTCCATCATCCCTTCTCGCTGGGTTTCGCAATCACGGGGGGTGGGCAGTATTCGTCTCTGTCGAGTATTTCGATGAGGCATTACTTCCTTGTGTCCATCGCTCTCCTCACTATTGTCATCAGTATGCCCCATCATTCCCTCATCTGGTTCTGTTGGTGGTGTTTCTATGCTCACCAGGGGCAGTAAGTGATCAGGATCATCTCTGAACGGTGTGTGATCCTCCTCATCGTCCTCAGAATCAGAAGAGGTATAACAAGGGCGGATATCTTTTACGTGACGTGGTATGCCACCAATCAACATGGTCTGAGGACTTATGATTTCATCTATTTTTCCCCGGAAAAATTTCGTAGTGCACCCAGCATTTGGGGGTTTTATCCAAACAAGGTCTCCCACCTGATATGGTGTATTGACAACACTCACCACTGATGGTATGGCATCAACTCCTTTCACACGCTGTTCATATTGGTAAATCCCATTGGCTGGTGCAGTTGCTGGTGTTGCATTGTCCTTGGGTGTTATATTATACCAGTACACAGCTTCTGGAATAGAGCACTGCGTCCTGGCTGCAATTCTTTTGATGGTGCGGTGACACCGTTCTGCTATACCATTACCCTCGGGATAATATGCACACCGATAATGCATTTTAATCCCCCATTCGTGCACGAATTTCTGAAATTCTTGACATCGAAATGTGGCGGCATTATCAGTCAGAATTTCAATCGGGGCACCACGTTCAAAAAAGACGGCTCTCAACTGTTGTATAATGCTGGCTGCATCCTGTCGTGTCAACAGGCGCCATATTGTGAAACGCGTCGGGCCACAATCCGTCATGGTCAAAAAATGTTTGCCCCCATAATGTGTTATGTCCATCCCTACTCGCTGCCAGTTGCCCTCCACCTCGAGCTTCCCTTTTTGCCATTGGGATGGTGCCGGATCAATTCTCTGACACTCTTCACACGAACGTATGGCTGCTTTCACTGATGCTTTTGTAGTTGCAGGGCATACTCTTCGGACAAAATATGCAGTCCTCTGAATTCCAGGATGTCCAATCTGCTGGTGTATCATACGGATCTGGTCAGGTGTTAATTGATCCGTTACAGTCGCGCATGTTTGTTGTTGAAGATCGGATCCCTGCCTCATTGCATCGATCCACCTCTTTGGTACTCGAGTCAATCTATCAGCCAAATTCTGCATCGACGAGACTAACGTAATGTCTACCTGCAAGCTGTATTCGTCAACTAGACGCTTAATTATTGCTAGTCACCTTCGTACTAGCATTTCACTTGCAGCTCTTGCTGTGGTCTCATCCTGCATCAAAACAGTTTTAATAATGGTTGTCATAATCAAGGGTGCTACGTTTAGGCCAAAACCCAAACGTGTCAAACAATATAGTTTTCCCTTGAGTAGTACTGTCTGAAACGGCCATAATGACTCATGGACACGTATCTGCAGGTAGGCCCTCTTTAGATCCAGAAGTGCTACATTGCTCCCTTTTTGACGCCACTCTCTCAGTTTAGCAGCGCACACATCTGCGTTTCCGGTAAACGCATCAACATGCCGATTCAACTCTCGGTAATCCATTACGGGACGAATTTTTTCTTTGGTAGGTTGTTCAACAGCCATGAGCGAAATTAATCCCTTGGGTGGTCCCAGACGTTCCTGTGGGTATGGTATTAACCAACCGTTGTCAATCCACATCTGAAGTTCTTCTTCATATGCGGCCCTATTCTTGGTAGAAACTGCATACTCTGGAATCGTGTTGCACAGCCGATCTGGTTCCTGGCCCATGGCCCATTTCCACTTTGCAGTCCACACCCTTTCGTTGTCATCAAATGTAGCACAGAAGTCCTTTTCTTCAATCGACATGGCTGCACAGACGTCTTTCCCTTATCCAAGCCTGATACCTCTAGCTGCTGTGATTGTAACGCCTCCTAGTGCTTGTATTGCATCAATTCCAAGCAACATGTCGTAGCCAAGGGGTTTCTCCTGCATCACCAGAACGTCAACTTTAGCTGTGTCACCCTTCTCAGTGCAGATTGTGACTGTCCCTTCACCACAACATACCCGTGATAAGCCATTGATGGTCATAACGCCAACTGGGTTCCTCCGCCACACCGGACAGCAATGGGCACTAACTATAGACCGGGAACACCCCGTGTCTATAAGTGCTGAACACTGCACATCATCAAGTTTAATGCTAATGACAGGCAATCCTGTGTTTATTGGTTGGCAGGGGGCAAGGGTAGCGATAGTACCTTTCCCCCAACTTCGTTTCCCGAACAGTTGCGAGATATGTGCCCAAACTTATTGCAGCGATAGCATTGCACTGGTCTCTTTGATTGTGGATATACACCTCTCCTATAACTCCGGCACTCTTTAGCAAAATGATTGGCCTCCCCACATTTATAGCACACTGGGGTGGCATGCTTATTACTATCTGGAAGAGAGTCCACATTGCCTCCATGTCGAAAACGAGCTGCTGCTGCAATTGGTTCCTGTTCCTTACAGATGTTTCGAGCTCGGGCCAATAACTCATCAGTTGACAATTCATCGATTCTTGATGATGCCCGCAACAGTTTACTGACCTCCTCGGGTAGGCCTACCAAAAAAGCACAGCTTAATATTTTATCGTTGACCCCACCAAACGGTACAGATAATTTTCGCAGGTCGGCTAGGTACACGTCGACTGTTTCCTTGGGTTGAAGTGTCCGGCTCGTGAACTGTTGCCACGCAACAAATGGATCTGTACCAAACGCTGTATACAGGCTCTGCTTGATTTCATCCCAGTCTGGTTCATCCCCGAGTTGTTGGTAGACTGCATAGGCCCCTCCGGTTAGCCTCAAAGGGATAACTGTGGCTGGTTCTTTAATTTTGCACAGTTTACAGATTTTCTCTGCCTTTTCAATCCATTCAACGACAGCCGGTCCAGTGGTAGATCCGTCGAACTCGGGTATTAAGCGAATGTCGAATCTGTCCATTGTTAGTAACCGCACACCAAGCGCCGAGATAGCTTAAAACCAACACAAAGTCAAGTATCTGCAGAATGTCTTCTTGGTTCCTCCTCTTCTCTTTTCTCTCTCCCAACAATCGAACACAGCATATAATAACAAAACTCTAAAGCACGTCTGACAGCACTGACTTCTGCCAACAGTCTGCCCCCCCTCTTAACAACACAGGCTTTTTATATCGCAAAATCGTTCACCTCTATTTGCATATTCTTCTAACTCACGTGATCACTACTCTATAAATAAGAGTCTTGACCATTTCTTTTCTTTCTTTTTATTTATTTTTGGTGACCGACCCGCACGTGGTCTATCCAGGTAAGTCACGCATTTCTCCACAATATATGGCTAATTGAGAATATTAAAACTTATTTTTTAAATAGAACTCAATAACAAAACAATATATATTTTAGCAAAGATAAAGTATAATAAAAGTGTACAGAAAAATCTTGTGTTGAATACAATAATGCAAATTGGGCATTGAAGGTGAAAGCTCGGCAAGAATTCGTTAAAATTAGATTGACAACGACAGTGTAACAATTTACTTGGTACGAAACTTGGCTCATTGAATTTGGGTTTAATTCTAGGTTACTGGTCAAAGAAGGACTTGCCAATGTCATTCACTATCACTACTAGCCATCATGCTCCTGAAAAATATACTAAGAAAATGCCAAGCCGGATAAAAGTTCACTAATTCAGACGAAAGTATGAACCACCTAATGTACATGGATGGTCTGAGACTATTTGCAAAAACAACGACAGAACAAGAGACACTAATAAACTCACCCAGAATCTTTAACCAGGATATCCGAATGAAATTCGGTATGAAAAGGTGCGCACTCAGGATTCTGACGAGGGGAAAACTGAAAGCAACAGAAAGTATGGTACAGCTCAATTAAACAGATGAGAACACAAAGTAAACATAATAGTTTAAACTACTCGGGCGTTCTGAGAGTAGATACTATCAAAGCAACAGAAGTAAAAGAGAAAATTGGAAATCAATACCTCAGAAGCACAAGTAAAGTCCTTGAGATTAACCTATATAATAGGAACCATATCAAAGGAATGGACACATGAATAGTGTCACTAGTAAGATACTCTGGACCGTCTACAACTTGTACCAAAAAGAAATAGAGACAAAAGGACAAGAAAACTTATGATAATGCACTGCCCTCAAAGGTGATACTAGCCGATTATGTGAAAATGAAAGGGCTGAGAAGAGAGCAGGTTTGTATAGAAGACTGTGTAACTAACACGAAAATAGAATTAGAAAAATACATAATGCAGAATACCGAAGGAAAAATTACAGCGGCAAGAGACACGGTAAAAACAAATAAGATCGAAAAAGAAGAGACAAGGACTAAAATGAGTAAAGCAAAATGGGAATAGAAACAGCTTCATAAGGATTACAAAAAATAAGACTAACAAAAATACTTTGGCGTGCCTACAACACGGAGCCTAAACACGGAAACTGAATCCTTAATAACAGCCGTACAATAACACGATTAGAAAAACTATATTAATACAACGATCGACAAAACACAAGAAAATAACAAACTGCGGACAAGGAGACGAAGCAATGAACAACATAATAAGTTAATGCAGAGAACTAGCCAAAAAAGAATATCAAAATAGACACGATCAAGTAGGACAAGGAAGTACACTGACAACTGTGAAGACAATTGCATCTAGAACACCGGGACAAATAATATAATCACAAATCGGCAGTATTACTGGAAATGAAAGTCACAAGGAGATGGATATAGAAACTCATAAACCCATCCAAGCGAGGAGATCGAAGGCTATGATAGTTACCAAGAAGGAAAAGTCTTGCCAGATTGTAGATATCCCTGTTCCGGCAGACCACAGAGTGGAGATAAAAGAGACAGAGAAGTGGGTCAAATACACGGAACTAGCTAGAAGACTCGAAGGGAAAACAAAGAAAGTAAAAAAGCACTACTAACAGTAGGAGCGTTAGGAAGAACACCGAAAAACTTTGAAAAAAAAGAATAGGAAAGATTGGCTTAGAGGATACAAGGGATAGCAATAATGAAAATTGCAGAAATATTAACGAAAATCTTTGAATGCGGAAACTTACACACATAAACTATAGACATGAACTGGACACACAGATGTAAAACACAAAGGAACATCACATGATATGTTTTGTGTGTGTGTCAACATAAACTGACAACAAACTAAATAAGTGATGAAGGTCTACGAGGTTAGAAAGACCGAGGATGAAGAAAAACTCCACTGGTTGAGTACAAAGAGGACAGGGACCTTGAGGACACTTATTGCCACCCAAATCCTAGTTAAGACAAAGTGTCGCTACCAGCAGAAAATCAATGGTAAATGTTTGTTGTGATAATGCAAATTATTTTGCAAAGGTTATCGCAATAGATGAAGATTACTGGAAATCTGGGGTTACTTTTGTCACTCAGACTCCAGAGAAACCCGCACATTGTTCTAAAAAATATATATGATGCTGGCCTGTGACTAAATAATAATGTAGTATGAATTTAAGATTGTATTGTTGGCATCGGTTTCCCCGATATTTTTCCAGTCAGAATTATTCCTAAAACGACATCAGTGATTACGAGAGGCAGTATATGATGTTTGCCAACATACTAAGTGAAAGTTATTTTTTGTGGACCCAATTGAATTCGAACTTAAGGCATCTAGGTTGTTAGCCGTACCGCTAACCACTGGACAGCAATCACTTCCACTAATAATATTAATACTAATACAACTATGAATTATAATAATAATACATTTCGAAAGATTGCGTTCTGTACGATTGACGTATTGGATACAGAAAGGGTTTACATAATCATACCCGTACGAGTCCAAATCACATTATACTAATTACACAGTAACCCCCCCCCCAAAAAAAAAAAATTATGTTTTTAAAAAAATATAAAATGTTCACAGAGTGTGTAATTTACGTTTAGTCTTCGATTAATCGCCATCAGTATCCAGCGTCATATGCTAGCATGTCTTAATCTGTTCAACCTCCATGCGGTAGAACTTGGGAGTGTGGGACGCAAAGAACGTGTAGGCTTTGCGCAAGACTGCTTCATTGTGATGAGTTTTTCGCAAACGGGGATTATCCAGTGAGAGGAAAAGTTATTCTTCGGATGGCGAAAAGTGAGGTGAGTAAGGTGGATGGCACAAACTCTCTCAACTATGACAAAATGAGTCGCCCCGTTGAGAGTGAACTTAACCAAGAAACGTCCTGGGAACGATAACAAAATGGACACCACCGTTGGTTAAGAAACCAGTTTCCCGGGTATTAGACACAATAATTAAACGATAGGCACATGGAAACATCAACAACACAAAATGGCGTCGATTATAACCGGCTGCCATGCGTAATTTCTTTAGTCTTAAGGCACGAATTCATAACACGATTGGGCGGCTTCAGTTCTATGCTAGGAATGAAATCCTACTAAACAGCAACAAATTATAACATATATAACTATGTGTATAGGTACTTGGAAGTCTTCTTCAAAAACGTGAATGCATATCTTGAATTAGGTGTGGCTATTCTACCGCGCAGTTATTCGTTCCTTAGTGCTCGTTTCGTTCTGTCGGCTTCTGACTCGGAAGACGGAACACCTCATCTTGGTATTTAGGAAGATTAAACCACATGCAACACAGATTGTAATATATATAAAAGAATCTGAACTATTTTTACAAAACTTATTCCCAATATATTACAATAACAACAAACAATTCATAACAATTAAACTAACTGGTGAGGAGGAGGCGGTGCCCCCTTTTTCCTGAGAGACAAAAATGTGCCTCCTTATCCCATTATGGTGCTGAAGAAAGAGAATTAGTCAAGGTGGAGATAGTGTCGGGACACCAATCTTTTTATCCATACGTGGCGACCTATTCACTGCGCAAAAAAAAACGCCTTAGCTCCATATAGTGAAACATGTTGCTGTATGGAATCCTTGACCAATTTAGCTACATGAGTAAAAACGCTGTCACTGACGAAAAACACGTTTTGGTGATTGACCAGTGCTGGACATTTCTGGCGGGAATTTCCTATAATAAAAGTGTCTAAAAATAGAATATTTATGTAAATATTATAACAAAGCTTAGAATGTACACTCGTATATATACATATATATATATATATATATATATATATATATATGTAAACAGAAATACCCGTCGTACATTGTATCAAAAATATCCTTAAAAATTGGCCCTGATTTATGATAGTACAAAAAGTTATGAAATGTAGGCGTGCCTGTAAGAAAATAAATTCTAATGTTGGGATATCGAAAGCGAAGCAAAATATGATGAAAAGAAAGTTAAATTATGCAGAAATATATAGATATTTTATAACAACTTTGTTCTCTTTCGTAGCTAAGAGTGGCTAACAATAACATGTTTTTGGAAAATCAGAAAATACGAAAATTCCATTAAATTCATTTCAATTTCTAAATAACAATGAGAATGTAAAACCATGTAAAATAATAAACTCTTTGCCAACAGTATGCCTATCAATAGTTCTTAAAAATGGAAATGAAATCGGTTCTCTTATTTTATGATGAAGAAGTCTCAAAAATGAAACATTTATGGTGACATAAGTGCACAGAGTAAAGTCTTCTAATTTTAGTGTAAAATTTTACACCTGAATGATCCTCAACATAAGCTCCACGTTTTTTCCTCTGCATATGTTGTTACTCTATGTGTAATAAGTTGGAACATGATTATAAATCAGAGATTTTTGCAAATATATCTTGTTCACGCAATTTAAAAAATGAAATAAGATTTGGAGCTTTTGGGTTTAAGGCAACTAGGCCAGCATTTTTGTTTGTGAAATTGACGTACTAACACTTTTCAATATGAATTTCAAGTTGTTGAATTACAGGATGACCTTCAACCCCCAAAAAATCGATATATCTACCAAGTTCATATCGAGTAATTTAATCAAAACATTTTTGTAAGAAAAACATAGCTGCATCAGATCCCTAATTTATCTATTTGCAAATAAGTTGCTAAATAAATGTGCGCATCGCATGTTTTTGGGAAGAAGGGGAAAAGGTACAACCCACCCATTGTCAACCCCATGCCTGCAAACAATTGTTTTCAAGCCACTATCTTCAGATGATCTTCTCCTATAATACGGATAACTATACTCACTAAACTGAGTTGCAAATAGAGAGTTGTATGGATATCTGTTTCTACATTGGCCATCAAGCATGCAAGGTGAATTTCTATGGATATCCTCACAATGCCAATGCACCATGTGACTACCATTTCAAAAAAGGTTGGATCAATTTGAATATTAGGTAACTCAGCTGATATAATGGAATCAATTCGACTGGGATTAATTTTTCTGGTAGGCCACACTAATATATACGTATGAGGCAAGTCACGCTTTGCCTCTCACGTGTATACATGTAGCATTGTGAGACAGTAAGTTCTTATTTGTTTATCAGATTCATCACTTTGTTTATCTTAAAGCAAAAGACTCTGGCCAATAGATTTTGTTGATTGATGTATGTTTGTCCAGGGGGAATTTCATATTGAATTTCCTTCCACTTTGGATTTGAATTGAATAATAAACATGTCTTATTTTCCATAATTTCAAACATAAGTCATTACATATATCGTAAACAGCTAGAAAATAATATGCATATCTGACCTATATAGTAATTTATATGATCTTTGTA